>NC_142492.1:26419938-26719938 GCF_965113065.1 Corylus avellana
ATATTGCCAATATATGCATGCAAAAGATTAGAGCAGGGAATGGTATAAAGCTGAGTATGGAGATTGTCGACAGACTTTCTTTGCGTGCTCTTGCTACTTTAAAGTCAACGTTGATAAAGTTGGAAATAGCAGCTCGATGAACTAGCTCCTATGGATAATTTGGATTTTGATTATCTGTCATGTCAATTTGTAAAGAGATTATTATTACAAACACTATGATGTTCCAAGAATTTTTTTAAAAAAAAAAATTATCACAAATTATTGTGGTTGTAACACTTCTGTAAATAGTTCATGAACTTAGCTATTTTACAAACATACTTATATGAGTGGCAATAAATATTTGTAGTTGTTATATAATAAAGGTTTGGTTTCTATATATATATATATATATATATATATATATATATATATATATTTTTTTTTTTTTTTTTTTTTTTTTTTTTTTTTGTTAAGTACCTTTGACCTCTTTGTGGTTTAACAACTTTATTTTTACCCACCTTAATTAGTTTCATTTTGTATCGCAAATAGTATTTCGCTTGCTGATTAAAACAGAGTTAATACTGTTGTCAAACTTCCGTCGAAGAAATTAATGGAAATCCATGTCAATCCATTGAAAAGCTAACATGTGACAATTAAAAAAAAAAAAAAAACACACACAATAGAAATTAAAGCAATAATTTAAAAACTAAAAAATATATATATATTAAAAAAAAAAAAAAAAACTATAAAAAAGGTAAGGGGTGGTCTCGCAACCCCAAAAACCAATCCCTAATTTTTTTTTTTTTTTTTTTGGTTTTTGGCCTTTAGGGGAGGCTAGATCACTTCCAAGGGCCATGTGTATGGCGTCCTACATTGTATGGGTATGTATGAAGATGGAAATGTGTTTATATGTATACTGACACACTTTATGACAATAACATGTTTTAAAGTCGTAATAGTCATGATCGAACTCCGCAATACTTAAGTAAGCTTATGCAAGAGTAGTACTAAAATAGATGATCTCTTGAGTAGTCTGATTCGGGGGAACCAAAATCAGACAATTTTGTGTATGGTTACAAAAAGAGGGTGGTTCGGCTACCCCCAGACTAGCAGTAGGACAAGGCCCTTGGCCAAAATGGAGTGGCCGACCTCCCCATTTTGCCTAAAGGGGTGGTTGAGCCACCCCTCTTTTTCCCTTTTCATTTTTTTTTTTTAAGTTTATTTAATCATTTTCATATTTTTAGTTTTTTAATTATTAATTTTCATATTTTTAACTTCTAATGAGTTTTTTTTATTTTTTATTTAATTTCCATGTATCAGCTTTTCATAGGGTGGACGTGGACGCGAACTTCTGCCAGTCTTTTTGACGGAAGTTGGACAGAATATGAACTTCGTTTTAATTAATAATTAAGTGAGGAGCCATATGTGATACAAAATGAAACTTGGATAAAAAAAATAAAAAATAAAAATCGTTAAACCACAAGGGACAAATGAGGGGTGGTTGAGCCACCTCTCTTTTTCCCTTTTCATTTTTTTTTTTTTAAGTTTATTTAATCGTTTTCATATTTTTTATTTTTGATAAAAATAGAATTAAAAATTAAAAATTAAAATAACGAAATTAAAGAAAAATAATTCTAAACGAAATTTGCCGCAATCTCCGGCAACGGCACCGAAAACTTGTTGTACAAATATCTACCTAAATTAATAGGCAAATAAGTGTACGTTTTACTCATAAGTGCACAAGATCAATATTGTAGTATACGGTGCAAGTACGAGATCATTCCTACAAGAATTGCTAAATTTTGTTTAAAATAAATTTCGTAAGTAAAACAAAACAAAGATTGATTTTAAGTTGATAATAATAAAAAGGTAGGGCTTTGATATCCACCACTAATCATGCTTATATAATATAATAATATGTCAATGCTTTGATCATGTTATGCATATCTAATGTTTGTCAACCTAAGGGCATGAGTGTATACTCCTTAAGCTATAAATTTTCCTAAGCAACGAGTTAGGCATGGGTGTATACTCTAACTCTTTTCTTTCATAAAAGATTTAGCATGGGTGTATACTAAGTTGTTCTTTAAGAAAGCATTAATCTATGAAATCCGACAAACACATGGAACCTAGGGCATAGGTGTATACTCCCGGTTTTCCATGTTAATTAACCCAAGAACCTGGTGTGGATTTCTTTTGTTACTTTTATTAAACCCAGGACTCGGTCATCCAAATTGATTTAATTAACTAGTCCATACCACATGCATATGTTGATCAGGCAAACACATATGAGGAATTCATGAAAACAGAAATTAATCAAATTAAATATCACAACATGATCATCACAAAAGCGCTTATATTGAAATATTAAATAAACATAATTAGGGCTTCAATCTAGCCATACTAAGTAAATTAGTTACACACGAGTTGATGTTAAACGTCTTCATAAAATAAAATAGAAAGGATAAGAATAAACCCGAAACTTGAACTTGAAGAGCTCAAATTCTTCTCCTTGAAAATTGTGTGTCTATTCTAAAGGTTTGAGGGTCTATTTATAGGCCTTAGGAATACTCTAGAAACCATAAAAAATGTAGGGTTTGAGCCCTAGTTCTCACAAAGCTTCAAAACCCTAAAATCAACACTTTCCATAAAAAGGTTGGCGGTTGGCTTGCTCCTCAAGCACGAGTGCGCTCGATCGCAACCCGTGTGTGATCGATCGCAAGACTGTGTTTGATCATCTTTGCTGGGCGCTCGATCGCAGGTGTGATCGAGGCTGCTTTCTTGTGCGCACGAGCGCACGCCTTGCGCTCGTCTTGGTCCTCGCCTGCATTTGATCGCAACTCCACTGCGATCGATCGCACTACCAGAGCCTCCAGCTTTTCCCAAAATAGCTCTTTAAGCCCAAAACTTTCAAAATTGCTTCATTTTCTTCCAAAAGCATACAAAAACAAAGAAAGCACATAAAAGAACTAAAATAGCATAAATTAATCAAAACTAAGGAATTAACAAATATAAGTTAAGGGCTAAAATATGAATATTTTGGCACTTAACACAACTCCAAACTTACATATTGCTAGTCCCTTAGCGATACAAAACTAAAAACTAAACCGAAAAACCGAAAACAAAAAAATAAATCCATCTTTCGTGAGATGTACAATTGCATTTAGCATATACAATAAGCATTTTAAACCCCTAGGACTTCCCTAGAGGACGAGTGAAGTCTCGTGAGGGTTTTTCAAAAATGTTACCCGCAAACATCATGCAAGAGTTCATGTTATCCAAAAATTAAGGTATCACTCAAGACCATGATTTTCATTCATTAGCAAGCTTAAAAAGATAAACTCTATCTTCACAACAATTGGAATCTCAAAGTTTAATTACTTACAAAAGACATGCTAAAGCATCACAAGTTTGAAAACAGTGTAAAGTGAACTAGCACATAAATATGAAGCTTCTAATTATTTCCAATGTGCAATGTCTCAATATCTTAAAGTTCACTGAAATCCCTATTAGAATGAATAACTATGACATTTTTTTTTTCTTTTTTTATTTTGGTCAGGTTGTGCAATGTTTAGTTCCCTTAAGCTTTATAATTGACCCATGTAACGAGTGTTAAGTCAATGACTCCCAAACCAGGTGGTTTTAGGACATTAGGTGTAAAACACCCCTAAGGACTTACTAACCGAGTCAAAAAGGCTACGAAACCAACTAACCATGACATTAATCAAATCAAAATTCTCCACCTTTTGACGTGAACACTCAATGCTTTAAAGCAAGAGGTTCAGTTACTTAGTGAAAAGCTTATCAATGATCAATTTTATTTTATTTTTTTTATTTTTTTTTTTTTTAATATATGTCAAAGTATCCATCTAATATATCATCCAGTTTCACCCAAGACATAGAAACACACACATTAGACTTCATGCCATACTCCACAATTTATGTGCTAATGTGCATGTAAGATCAGATCAAACATGTGAATTCTCAACTATCCTAAGCAAGTAACCAAACTAACAAATTCTATCATCAGATCGTGTGTTCAAAATTTTAAGCCTACCAATGAAATCAAACCACAATTCTTTCAGATCAACCAAAGTTTTAAGGTAAACATGAACATGCATAAATTTTTCTTTCTTTCTTTTTTTTTTTTTTTCTTTTTTTTTTTTCACAAAACAAACAAAGCAAACAACATGAAACTGGGACAAAGTGTGTGTAAAGTGTTCTCATACCCCCAAACTCAAATCACACATTGTCCCCAATGTGTTTAGAACATGGAAAGAATTTACCCAGGATATAGACAAAACTGTCTAGAATAGCATGGCTCATAGCACACCCTCAAACTTGAATCGAAGCACACTTGTCTCTGCAAAATAAGACACGAAAACAATTAAAAGGAAACAAAACAAAACTAAAGATAAACATAAAGATTAAGGGAAAAACAATTAAAACAAAATAACAAGATGAACTATGGGGTGCCTCCCATGACCGCTAAGTTTAACGTCTTCAGCCACACTATGATTCCTCTCTCAGTGCTGTCCTGAAGAAGATGCTCCTAATGGTGGTGGCAATCAACTTAGGATAGACCGTATCAATTCTTCTAAGGCAGTTAATCTTTGGTTTGCCGAGATTCTATCCTCCCGAGCCTCCCGTCTTTGATCTACAAGCTCTCGCCAGAGTCCTGCCACTTCTTCACTGATAGAACGATATTGTGCTATGCACAAAGTAACAGTCGCCTCTTCCTCTGCTACTTCCTGCTCAGCTGTAGGTTCATCTTCTGCCTTAGGCTCTGCCTCGAACTCTTCCGCTTCAGTTATTGGTGCTTGGGGTACCCTGAGCATGTGCGAACAGCTTTGATTCCATTGGCGGATGCCAAACTTCAGGGTCGTGGTGACTGGCTCATCTGCTGAGGTGCCCTTGATGCCCTTTTTTCTGGAGTATGTAAGTGAGTAAGTATGGAAAAGGCAGTCCCCATGAGTGGGTGCACTCAGCTCCCCCGACATGCACCCCATTCCAAAACTTGTGAATTAGGTTCCAAATAATTGCAAGAATGAAACACCAAGCACCTTTATGAAAGACGTAAGCGTTTGTAAGAATTGATCTCTCCTTTGAGTCTTGTGTCCCAAGGGAAAGGCATTGCGATGCAGAATAGAGTCCACAAGCTAGAGTTGTGGAGGCAGCTTGGACCTGCTGCCGGCATTATGATGTATGTCTGCATACTGCCCTTGATGCATGTCCTCAATGATTTCCACCACATAGAATCGGGGAGGTTGGGTTGCAAGCTGCGCTTCTTCGAAAGGGTGCTCATCATTGCACTGTTGAGCAGTGGCAATGTCAGCCGAAGTCACCTCAATATCTTGGTCATGAATTGTGGAGGATAGAGCATCCGGCCTGATGCAATCGTAAGACAGATTTACATAGAACTTTGCCACCAATTTTTTGTATACAGTGGAGGTGACGGACTTGAATAGTTTCTTCAGCCCACGGAGTTTGAATTCGGCAACCGCCCATCAAGTAGGTTCAAGGTTTTGGAAGTCTTCTCTAATGGCAAATGTGGTCTCAAACAGCAGCTCCCACTCCTCACAAGTGGGTGGGGAGGAAATGGCTTGGGCTTCAGAGACCTGAGAGGATGAAGTGCGAGCTTTAGGCATAATGCAGATTGGGTCAGGAATTTCGTCGAACACTTGGTGTGCGGTGTCACAAGCTAGATTGCAAAACCATGGTAAAAATGGCCCAACCCCTGCAAAACAAAGAAAACCAACCACAGAGGCAATTGTGTGTGGAAAAACACCCACAAATTGCCTTTAAAAAAAATACATATTTGGGAAAAAATGGGAGTGGGTAAGAATAGGATGGAGATGGGCGATGGGCGATGGGGGGAATGGGTGTTCGGTGGAGGGCTGGGTGTGAGTACTATGTGGTGGTGAGGGGTGGCCGAAGGGTGAATGGTGTCGTTGAGGTGCGGTGGTGGTGAGTGAAAGTCGGTGGAGGTGAGCTTGGTGATGGGCAGTGACAGCTGAGTGAGGGTTGAGTGCTGGTGGGGGTGTACGGCACAGGGGAGAAGTGAGGGGGGGTACAGGGAAGGTGACCTAAAATAGGTCACGTGACCATCTGCCCGAGTGTGCTCGATCGCGTGCAAGGTGCTCTCGATCGCACTCGTCCAGCGGTGTGCGCGTGTGGCGGTGGTGAGCTTGAACGCACACAAGGTGCGCTCGATAGCACTAACAAAATGTAAAACAATTTTTTTTCTTTTTTTTTTTAAATAAATGTAAAATGGATAGTATCTGACTAAAATAAAGAAAAACTAACACAACATATAAATAAGAACACTAAAAGTACTACAGAAAATTATGAAAAGTAAAAAGAAATTGACACAATGGAAAGGAAACTAAAGGATAGAAATTAGTACCGCCTTCAGTGGCCTCAGTATCACTGATAGGAGTAGATGCGCTCGAGCTCCTGGACTGCTCAAATGCTTCTACTAGTAGCTTCAGTGCTACTATTTTGGGGAGATGCACTTGAACTCCACTGACTGTGGCTCAAGTGCTCTTGGTGGTGTTGCATATTGGACAGACTGGAGTGCCAGATCTTCATCTCTTGGTACTAATTTTACTTTACTCAGTATCCATTTACCTTGTGCTCTTGCTTTACTCAGTATCCATTTACCTTGAATGTTTGATTATTTTCTGGACTGTGAACCTCCAAAACCTCATAAGGGCAAACTTGGGTGACAACATAAGGGCTGAACCACCTAGGCTTACGCTTACCAAGGACATGACTTAATTTTGAATTATCGGTCAACACTTTTTGTCCCACAGAAAACTCCTTGACATGCTTCTTATCATGATAAGCCTTGGGTCTTTTCTTGTGGAGCTTGGTATCCCCATCTACTTCATACCTCAATTCTTTAAATTCATGCAGCTGCAGCTTCCTTTTAGCACTTGGATGTGGTGGAAAGGTTTCAAAGGGGTGCTCGGCTTCAATGATGTCCTCAATAACATCTTCATAATTTTCCTTAATGTTCTGCCTTGAGAAATTGTGAGTGAGGGTGGCCTTCAATGGATCATTATGTTGGTCCTACAAAACTGTCTCAATAACACCTTGGATCATACATATTAACACATTCTAAATCGTCTTGAGGTAATTTCAATGCATCGAATATTTGGAACTCTATCTTTTCACGATTCACCTTCATACTCATAATACCCTTTTTCACACATATTTTCATATCAGTAATTCTCATAAAGGGTCTTCCTAAGATAATAGGTAAAGATGATGGCATAGGGATTCTTCCATATCCAATACAATAAAATCAGCAAGTAAAATAAATTCACCTACCTTTACCAAAACATCCTCAAGTATATCTCTTGGTCTTTTAATGCTTCTGTCTGCCAATTGTAAGGTGATTGAAGTTGGTTGAAGTTCCCCTAAACCCAATGTCTCATATACAGTGTATGGCAGCAAATTAACCCCTGCTCCTAGATCCAGTAGTGCCATTTCAAAAATATGATTGCCTATCCTGCAAGAAATGGTAAAACTACCCAGATCTTTTAGCTTCGGTGGTAGTTTTCTTAACAACACCGCACTTACCTCCTCTGTTAAGGCCACTGTCTCATGCTCCTGAAACGTCCTTTAATTAGTGCAACAATCCTTTAAAAATTTAGCATATGAGGGAATTTGTTTAATTGCATCCAATAAGGGAATGTTAATCACTACTTTCCTCAAGGTCTCAAAAATATCAAGAAGTTTTTTTTCTTTCTTTGGCTTTACTAACCTTTAAGCGAAGGGTGGTGCATTCACCTTCTCCATTTTACTTACCTTAGATGTTGAGGCTTCATTTGGAGCTACTTGAGCTGTCTCTTCAGTTCCTATGACCTTGCCATTTCTAAGAATTGTGACTGCTTTCAGTTGCTAATTCCCTCCTAGATTGGGGATTGTTTTGGATGAAAATTCACCATACTTTCTTTCACTTAGCTCCTTAGCCATTTGCCCCATTTGTACTTCCAGTCTTTGAATAACTTGCTTGGTCCTTTGAATGGAGTGATCATGCTTGGCGTTGGTTTGTTATTGAACAAGCATAAATAGTTGTACAATACTCTCTAGGTCATTCTTCTTTGGCTCCTAAACTGGTTGTACTGCTTGTTGGGGACTCCTCTGCTGCCCTTGAGGGTTTAGAGCATTCTGATTGTTATTCCATGAGAAATTAGGGTGGTGCTGGATTGTAGGTGTTGGAGTATGGATTGTTCTTGGGAGGATAATTGTTTTGTCCCACATAGTTCGCTTCTTCTTGATCTGCAAATGGAGACAAAGGACAAGTCTCAGTGGTGTGATCAAAATGAGAACATATGGCACATACCTGGAGTTGTGCGTCTTGTTGACTAGGTGAGATGTTTTGAGCAATCATGGCTTTGACAATCATGTCTAGCTTTCTTTCCATAGCAAACATCTGATTTGGAGATCCACCATTTAGGTTCACTTCATACATGCCTTTACTTTTTACTCCTCACCTTCCTCTGGAATAGAATTGTTGGGAGTGCTCACTTAGTGTTTCGAAGAGCTCCATGGCTTCCTCACTGCTTTTTTCCATAAGTGCACGTCCACAAGCTGAATCAATCATCCCTTTGTTAGTGTCATCAAACCTTTCATAAAAAATTTGTACCTGATCATCTTAAGGGATGTTGTGATGTGGGCACTTCAGAAGCAATGCATCGAAGTGGTCCCATGCCTCCCAGAAAAGATCTCCATCTCTCTCTATTGGAATGTTTGAAGTTCCCTTTTAAGCTGCCTTGTCTTTTGAGCTGGGAAAAACTTCTTTAGGAACTTAATAGCTAATTCTTCCCAAGTATGGATGGAATCTGCAGGCAAGGAATTATACCACAATTTAGTATTATCTTTCAGAGAAAAAGGAAAGAGGACTAACCTGAGTCTCTCCGAAGTTAGGCCTTGTATGTGCTGAAGCTTGCATAGATCAAAGAATTCCTTAAGATGTAAGTTAGGATCCTCAGTAGTTGTGCCCCTGAAGTGAGTCAATGCATTGAGTATCTGCGGGGATATATAGTAATCGCCTTCTACCTCCGGTTGATAGGCTATGCATGATGGCTGGTTGAGATTTTTTGGGATGAAAGCTTGTTTCATCAGTCGTCGCACTGGTGGTGGGTTCACCTCTAGTGGTCTTGGCACTAGTGGTGGGTTCACCTGCAGATCTTCCATTGTTTCCTCAACTTCCTCATCTTCCTCTATGTCAGAGTTGTCTCTAGGCCTTTGTCAAATTGTCCGCTCAATTTCAGGATCGAGTGGAAGAATGATTGAGTCTTGAGATTGACAACCTTGCATGAGATGAATTGCCTTTATAGTCAAAGCAGCTTCAGGGCTGCTGTCCGGATGCTCCCTGGAACTGCGCTCGATCACAGGTTAGTGCGCTCGATCTCACTCGGCCTCCGCTCGATCGTAGTAACAGAATGCAGGTGCCACAAACTGAAACCAAAACAAAAAAAATAAGAAAAAGTGAAAATATTTTTGATTTTTGATAAAAACAGAATTTAAAATTTAAAATTAAAATAACATTCTAAACAAAATTTGCCTCAATCCCCGGCAACGTCGCCAAAAACTTGTTGTGCAAATATCTACCTAAATTAATAGGCAAATAAGTGTACATGTTACACACAAGTGCACAAGATCAGTATTGTAGTATATGGTGCAAGTACGAGATCATTCTTACGAGGATTACTAAATTTTGCTAAAAATAAATTCCGTAAGTAGAACAAAATAAAGATTGATTTTGAGTTGATAATAATAAAAAGGTAGGGCTTTGATATCCACCACTAATCATGCTTATATAATATAATAATATGCCAATACTTTGATCATGTTATACATATCTAATGTTTGTCAACCTAAGGGCATGGGTATATACTCCTTAAGCTATAGATTTTCCTAACGAGTTAGGCATGGGTGTATACTCTAACTCTTTTCTTTCTTAAAGGATTTAACATGGGTGTATACTAAGTTGTTCTTTGAGAAAGCATTAATCTATGAAAATCGACAAACACATAAAACCTAGGGCATGGGTGTATACTCCTGGTTTTCCATGTTGATTAACCAAAGAACCCGGTGTGGATTTCTTTTGTTACTTTATTAAACCCATGACTCGGTCATCCAAATTGATTTAATTAACTAGTTCATATCACATGTATATGTTGATCATGCAAGCACATATGAAGAATTCATGAAAACAGGAATTAATCAAGTTAAATATCACAACATGATCATCACAAAAGCACCAATATTGAAATATTAAATAAACATAATCAGGGCTTCAATCTAGCCCTACTAAGTAAATTAGTTACACATGAGTTTGATGTTAAACATCTTCACAAAATAAAATAGAAAGGAAAGGAATAAACCCGAAACTTGAACTTGAAGAGCTCCAATTCTTCTCCTTGGAAATTGTATGTCTATTCTAAAGGTTTAAGGGTCTATTTATAGGCCTTAGGAGTACTCTAAAAACCCTAAAAATCGTAGGGTTTGAGCCCTACTCATGCACGGGTGCGCTCGATCGCAGCCCGTGTATGATCGATCACAGGACTGCGTTCGATCATTTGTGCTGGCGCTCGATCGCAGGTGCAATCAAGGCTGCTTTATTGTGCGCACGCCTTGCGCTCATCTTGGTCCTCGCCAGTAGTGCGCTTGATCGCAGCTCCACTGTGATTGATCGCACTACCAGAGCCTCCAACTTTTCCCAAATAGCTCTTTAAGCCTAAAACTTCGAAATTGCTTCATTTTCTTCCAAAAGCCTACAAAAACAAAGAAAGCACATAAAAGAGCTAAAATGGCATAAATTAATCAAAATTAAGGAATTAAAAAATATTAGTTAAGGGCTAAAATATGAATATTTTGGCACTTAACACATTACCTCCTTGAAGCGAAACTTCAAGAAGTTCCCTTCTGTTAGCACCAAATGCTCACAATCTCACAAAACACAATCACAAATGTTTCTATCAGCCTGAAGGCAAGAGAGAGGTGTGAAAACTGAAAGGGTATGGAGTATTTATAGCTAAGGGGCGCTACCAACTCTCCAGAAAAGCAGCGGACATCTCCAACCCTAGCGTACGTCCAATACTATTTACACAGTGGTCAAAGGCTACCTCGTACGTCCAAGTATTATCCAAAGGGTATTCCAAAAAGTAGAGTACGTATGTGTGGTCCCGCGTATATCTGTGTACTATTTACAGTGCATACATATGGTGGTCCCCCCGCGTACGTCCGCACTACAAATAGAAGCATACGTCCGCTAACCCTAGCGTACGTCCGGTCTAAAAGTTCAAATTACCCTTCTAGTGTCCTTAGTGACCCAAAAGCCCAAATTAACCCCCTAACTAAGCTACCTAAGCTTAATTAATTATTTGGGTTACTACAATTGCTTTGTAGGTGTTACACATTTTAAAAGTATTCCTTTGCCAACACTTGTACCCATTTTCTTACCAAAAACCAAGAATGATTTCGAAAAGCTTTCAACCCACCCTTGTTTCCTTTAAAGTTGCACGATAGTATGTTTTGTGCTTAGATGTGTCTATTTAAGGCCTAGAAAGAGAAGTACCAACCCATAGCTTTAGATAGAAGCCTAAAACACATTATGGGAGCTTCTGGCCGAACGCTCATCCTAGGGAGCGAGCGCTCACCCAGAGAGCAAGGCACACTCCCCTTAGTCCCAAACATGTGGTACGAAGGTTTTGGCAACCCTTTTTGTTAGATGGAACCTCGTAGAATTCTATAGTATTGCTTATAATGATGAGTCGTGTTTCGTTATAGCAGGGATTCCTGATTTCGGAGGACTTGAGCGAGCACACGAGGTAAGTAAATACTTATGAACACTTTTCTTAAAAACATGCGATATGTCAGCTGACTGAGCACGCATATGATATAAGCATATCTACTTTTTGTACAACTTGGTAACTGCTTTAATAACTGGTTGACAAGATACATTGTATGACATAGTATACCGGTACGTACGGTATAATAGCCTTGGACCTACTATATAGACTTGATTCTATATAGCAGATAGGTTGGGTAGCTTTTGAGTAAACAGGTTGCAAGGGAGTTAGCTAGGTTATGCACTGTACTTAGCAGTACATTTTGTATTAGATGCTCATGTGTTTCCAAAATGAATTTCGAAAAGAAAATGAATTTCACTCGTACATCGAATTTCACAAAATCAATTTTCATGTCAATTTCAATCCCAGCTAGCCTTGTTTTGATACCCCCAATTGCTTTGAGAAAATACCTTACCTTTGAATTACTGGTTTTTTTTTTTAAAAAAAAAAAGAACTTTGGCCTCGGGCCGAGCGCCTGTTTGAAGGGGAAGAACGCTCACACTTAAGTGCTCGCCTAGATTCCCACGCTGCTCCTTTTTAAAAACGGCCGAGTGCTCTTTAAACCCTATTCATTCCCATTTTCTCTTGTTTTCTCTCAAACCAAACGCTTCCAAGGTTATTTTCGGCCGTATCTTCCCAATAATCAAAGTTCCATTTCATCATTTTAACAAAGGTATGCGATTTCAACCGTTTTTAATTTGAAATTTCCATTTCTAAGGTTTGAGAGTTTGATTTGGGATTTTCATCTTTCCTTTGATTTAGGGTTAGGATTGAGCATCTACATGTTTACTTGTTGTGTTAGGATAGTTGTGGTTGTGTTAGAATTCATTTTCCTTCCCTAAACACCACATATTCGGATTTGGAGGTTTTTGCCCTAAATCTTATAAAACCCACTAACCCCTTTAGCCAATTTTGGCAAAACCCTAGCTTTTGAATTGGGGTTTTTCCTTAAAATCCAAAATTCTTGGTTTGGGTAGTCCCACTTGGGCCCATGACCAATTGAGGCCCAAAACCCTTAATCAAAGGCCCGATCTATATTTTTGACTGATCTAATTTTGGATTTTTGTCTAAATCCAAAAATAACCAAAATACCCCTAAGCCTTGAATTAGGATTTTTGCCCTAATTTCTATTAAAGGGTCGATTTGATTATTGAATTGCACCTTAACATCCCTAATTGAAAGCCTAGCCAGTTGAATTTTGGCATATTATCCAAACCCCAAAATGACCAAAATGCTCATAGCCCTACCTCTTATACCATGGTAACCCCGCACCTTGAGGTCACCACTGTGAGGGCTTGCCCTTGGAACAATACTAAACATCTTGAGCTGTCAACCTCAACCCAAATGAATTTTGGTATTTTTTCTAAATTCAAAAAATTACCAAAATATACTTAAGACCTAAACACTAATTTCTCTGATTACCCACTCACCCTGGTATCCTCAAATCTTGAGGTCACCGTTTTATTGGACTACCCAAAAGGCAGCACCATTCATTTTGGTGCTAACATTTAAATGCAAAATTACCAAAAAAAAACCCTTAAGCCTCAAATTCTTATTACCTCGGTACCCTCGCATGGTAGGGTCGCCATTAAATTGGACCGCCTTACGACGGCACCAAATGCCTTAAGCCGTCACCCTCACCCAATTGGGCTCGGCACCTCTGCCTGGATCTAAAGTGACTAAAATACCCTTGATAGCCTGATATTTTCCATCTTTCTTCTTAATGGGTGTTCTTGTTAATCCCTTTGAACGATCTTGAAATTGAAGCCAGACCTGACATTTGAAGCCTACATGTTATGCTCAAAAACTCCATTACGAAGCAACTGAACCAAATTTTAAATCACCAACCAACCTCTTCACAACTCCGCTAAGCTTTCATTAAGATTCAAACATCTCCATGTTTTTCGATGCTTTCTTGCATTTTCCTGACACTTGAAGGCGGGGGGGGGGGGGGGGGGGGATTTCAGTTTCTAGGATTAGGCTACCACTTTTGTAGTTAGATGAATTATTAAGGTTGCACATAGAATTTTTTTTTGGGGGGGGGTGGCTTTTTGTTTCTTGGATTAGGCTACCACTTTTGTAGTTAGATGAATTATTAAGGTTGCACATAGAATTGATAGTGATGGTTTTTGATCCGATGCAGGACGATGGCACGGACAAAGGCAAATGCAGCAGCTTCGTCTTCCTCTTACCCGACCCGATCCCCACTTCGACTTTGACTTCGAGATGGAGGGGGCGGAGGAGGAGGGCATCAGACGAGTCTTCGGTCCACGGTTTGGAGGATAGCTCCGGCACGAATAGGGATGGCACCCAATTTATCTACAACTGTCTTCCCTTTAGGGTCGCCAAGGTGAAGCGTCGATAGAACTCTCTCTACTGTGGCCACAACATCATTTTTTAGAGGGGGATGAATGTGCCCGACGTGGCCAACCACGCCCCGAGAGTGCGGAATGCACTCGACGCCCAACCGCCCAGGGATGGTTTCCGATGATGAAGGATCACCGGCCAGTTGCAATCGGGATAGTTCGCAAGTTCTACGCTAACTTGCATGACTAGAGAGCAGATTCATTCCAGACCCGGGTAAGGGGCGAGCCAAACTGAGTGACCCTTGATCTCATCAACCAGATTACTGAGACACCATGGTACATGACCCCGACTTCCCATGGTTGCTCGATTGCACTCCCAGCCATTGCCAGATGATTGAGCGTTTCATCGATAGGTGCCCCCATCAGAAGAACATGGAGGGAGAAAGGGGCTTCTAGATGAATGCCCTCCAGGACGATGACTGGCTGGTATACGCTGTGATGATCAGTTGAGTCCTCACAGTTCAGAGCTTCACCACTGTCACATAGGATAGGGGTCTCTACTTGTGCTCCCTCTTGACTTATAGCTGCATCTAATACAGCTCCTTCGTGCTCTCGACGATGATGGGAGTTCCAAGCAGGTCACCTTCCTACCTTACAGGGCCCTTGTCACCCGGATAGTTGAGCACGCTGGAGTATCTCTAGCAGGAAAGGAGATGGTGAAGTCCAGGGGACCATTTACTTCTCGATACCTCAATGCTTAATGTTCTCTTGGCTACTCCCATCAAGAACATCACACACCTTCCTACCATAAAGAACTCATGTTTTGAAGACAATCTTCCTCCTCCACTCTCTGTGTTGTCATCACTCTATCAACATCCTCTTCCTCGTCATTGTAGTCATCATAAGTTGGTTCTGGTAGCACTTCTTTCTCTTCTTATAAAGTTCATCAACCATTGTGGACAAGCATATAAAGTGTGTCCCCTCTCTCCACTCCCAAAACACTGCACTTGTGATCCAGAACCAACATTGGAAGAGGCTGGACCAGAATTGCTTTGTGCTCCATATATATTCTTGCCCTTTTCACTTCCGTCACTATTGGCAGTATTTCTACCCACTGTCCAGTTCATTATAGTAGTATCTTGACCAATGTTTTGAGCTGTCTGGCCATTATGAACACTAAACAATTGTTGAACCCTTTTGTGTTGCACTCTCAACTCTATCAATCGAAGGTTTACTTGCACTGTATCGCAACACCTAATTTTCTGCCATTAAGGCATATTGTCGAGGATCTTCAAGATTAAATAAACGAACCATTCCCAAAAAATCTTCAATGGGTTGGTTCAAGCCAGCAAGTAACAAGATGTCATCTACTCATTTGTCTCATTTAAGCCAACTCGAATGAGAGGTTGTTGAACTCTGAAGTGTATTCCTCCACAGACATCCCTTTTTGATTTAACGAGTGGATCTTTCATATGATTCCATTGGATAATCAGCCAACAACAATTGCTTCCACAACTTCACTTTCAAATGCTCCCATGTGTTGATTTTTGGCTTGCCCTCTTTTCCATCGTTGAAGTGCAATACCCTTCAATTTAAGCCTCACAAACAGCTTCCCTCAAAATAAGTCTCCAAACTAGCTTCCCAATTTAAATAATCATGTGCATGCATATTTCGGAAAAAAAAAAAAAAAATCCAAAACTTCTATTTTGATTCCTCCACTATTTAAGTCAAGATATGCACCAATTGATCCTTTAATCTGCCTTGTTCTGCATGTTCTACAAGTCCAGCATCATCAAAGGGGTTCATCTTCTATATCATCATTCTCATCCTCAATACCAAACTGATATGATCCCAATAACAATTTAAACATGATTAACATTGTAATCATTGTTATGTCATTATGAGGACTGTTGAATTTGATTGTGCCACATCATGAACAAAAAAGCTAAGCTGACATGTTTAATTATGGCTCTTTGAGGCATGGCACTGAGAAAACTATGTGGCAGACGCCATCGAAGCCCACGACCTCCCCCTTCC
The DNA here is from genome assembly GCF_965113065.1 of Corylus avellana. Lineage (NCBI taxonomy): Eukaryota > Viridiplantae > Streptophyta > Magnoliopsida > Fagales > Betulaceae > Corylus > Corylus avellana. Next base: position 26,436,128 of record NC_142492.1, read on the forward strand.
CAAACACGCCGAGCCATCACCATTAGGCACAACCTATCATACAAAATAAGAGTCTGAGTTGCTAATGTATGTTTAAACTTTATATACAGGACAGGGTGAAAGGGGTACTCTTAAAGTCTCATGCATTATATTCAAAAATAAGAGTGTTTTTATCCTGCTAGTCAAAAAAGCTAAGCTGACATGATAATTGTTTAAGAGCGGGAAGGTGCCCAATAGCTTATATACACATGATTAAGCTTGTACTTAAGTCACATAGAACACTTGGGATCATAACACTTTTTTTGCCTTTTGGCTAAGAATACTGAATTTATACCCTAATTCAAGGATGTGGCTATTGGGTAGAATATTAGTAGCGGATTAAGCAATTCAATTTACTGTTGAAGTTTCTAGATTGGGGTTATTCCCTTGCCCTAGGGGGATTTGAGGGAGATCCGCTTTGCCCGCTTTTACTTTCTCCAGTTGGAGAGGCATTAAGCAGTCTTATTGTGTGGAGAAAAGGAGTTGATTGCAATTTGAAAGATTCACTCCTTGTGCAATGGTGGGCAGAAAAGGAGTTGATTGCAATTTTAATAAGTAACATTTTTTGAAAACTAGCCATGAGATTTGTAAACACTCGGACCAAAGACTTTAACTCAAAGCCTTGCACGTAGCTCCTCCAGCCCATGCCATATTGTCTGAATTGGATGGTTATAGTTTGCTTGCCATGAAATGGAAAAGCTTAATTGGACCCATTGGACCGCTCATTCTAAAAGCCCATGGGCGTGTAGTTTGAACAGCTTTTTATCCCTAGCATTACTCTAGTGAGATACTCCATGCATGGCCGAACACCTAGCAATTATGGTGTAATTGATTTGTAATAAAACGATTTACAAGTCTCTCGATTTCAATATGGTCTTGAAATAAAATTGCGTGGTTAAAACTTACCAAAAGGTGTCATGTAATTTGAAAGATTTAATGCATTCCCAAAACAAATGTGTTATTTAGGAGAAAATATGAATGTAAGACCATGCACTTATTTCCCTAGGATCCTATGGGTGATTTTTTTTTTTTTTTTTTTTTTTTTTTTAAAAGCGACAACAAATAATTTTGTATTTTTAAAGCTCTACGCCTAACCATACAATTATGAGTAAATTTTAAATATGTTAAATTTTTAACTCTAGATAATAAGTAGGTCTTAAATGCTAAAATTTCATTTGTAATTCATTCCATGCTATTTGCATGAAATTTTATAATTTTTTTAAAAAAAATTTCTTTTTTCTATAAAACAGATGCATGTTAATATGGAGATATGAAATAAATTCTACTTTATCTAGATTTCATTTTGAATAAAAACAATTAGAAATTAGGATGACTATATATATATTTGGCGTTTCAAAAGTATTTAAATAAATTTGCCAAATAAGAGTTTCTCCATGCCATTAGATGGAGTCATTCAATGGATGGAGTCCATGACACTTGGCATTATTTTAAATGGGTTTGAGGATATTTTCTTCAAACTGGGTTTGAAGAAATTTATGTCCTTCCTTAAAAACCATTTACATATTTGGAGACATGTATTTAATTCTTCGCTCCTTTGAATTGATTTTGAATTGTACATGAAAATGGCTGAATTCATTAGTGAAATCTGTAATGAGTGTGATTCATATTCTAATTATTATCTTTCCTTATTATCTTTTAGTTTATATATATATATATATACACCTCACTACGGCTTTTGATCGATATCGATCATCTATGAGACAATTGGCTTAACAAGTTCTATGGGTTTGTTTGTGTTAGTAATTCTTGGTGTTACTTTTATCTGCTGTGTAGTGGATGGAGGAAGAATTAGCATGTTCGATGAGCCACAGGTACTCAAATATCTATGAAAAACACATGATGCCAATATCCTTTTGCTCGAATGGCAAAAAGTGAAGAAGAAGATGAAAAAAAATAAAAAAAAACAGTTGAGAAACATTCAATTCCATAGTACAAAACATAGAAACTTTAACTTGTATGATTGATGTTGTAGTGTGTGATTAATAAGAAAATTATTATTAGATCTTTGCTGTTTTGATGTACAGTCAGGTGATGCTGGTGAGGTCGATTGTGTGGATATGTATAAGCAGCCTGCATTTGATCATCATCTGCTTAAGAATCACAAAATTCAAGTAATTAATTACAAATCATATTCTTTCAACATTCCTTTTTTTTTTTGTGGGGGGGGGGGGGGGGTCTTCTCTAGAAAATTGATCATAATTTATATAATTATGCAGATGAACCCAAGTTTCTCAACAAGAAAGAAGACAAATGAAGTTTTCTCAAAAAGCCAACTTGTGGGTTTCCGTTGCCCACAAGGAATGGTACCGATATGAAGACCTAAAACTGGTTTGAAGTCTTTCTCAAAATCTCATGGTGGAAGCCTTCACACATTTGCAACAAAACTTCCTAGCGAATATGTAAGTTTCTACATATATATGTATACTTCTCTTGAGTTTTATGATATGCATGTACGTTAACAATCCTCCGATGGAGAAGAGGCCAGGATGCTTTAATTTAAGTCATGGTTTTATCTATTATATTCAATAAAAGTTAATTAATTATATGCATGCCACTGTAGATTATCATATTCAATAAAAGTTCATTATCATATGATATGTATCCAATGCATAAATTAATTATATTCAAATCATCATAACGTCAATTTCTTGACTTAGTCTGTAGGTATTGACACAGCGGAGGTTGCGACTTACCATGGAGCAAAAGCAGTAATCACGATTAATAATCCACGTGTGGAAGTGGGCCAATACAGTAAAGCTCAAATATGGGTTCGAAATGGACCTGAAGCTGAAACAAACAGTATAGAAGTTGGATGGGCAGTAAGTCAAAAATCATTTCATATATATATCAATATTTTTTCTTCTCATTTTCACCTTATGATATATTGTTATTTATATATGTATAGGTGCATCCCAAATTATATGGTGACAATCGCACACGACTTACTGCATATTGGACTGTACGTAAGAATAGATTGATTTCTTGTTCCAATACCTTTCGTGTGATCTTATGAAAGATACCCTTTATTGAATCCATTTGAACATTATATCAACAGGCAGATGGGTTTCAAAAAACTGGTTGTTACAATATAGAATGTCCAGGTTTTGTACAAGTACATAACGAATATCACCTTGGTGGATATTTTGCTAATATTTCTGTCTTTGATGGACCGCAATACGGTTTTAAAATGACCATTATTCAAGTAATTTTTAATTTTTTTTTTTTTTTGATACAAAGTAGTAACAAGCTTAAAAATTAATGTCCAAAATTGATTGAAGTAGTATTAATTTATTGGTTTTTTGTTTTGGTAGGATCAATCAACCGGAAATTGATGGTTGATGGATGATGATGATTACAAATATGGATATTGGCTGAAGGAGATATTCACTCATTTAGCTACTGGAGCATCTTATCTTCGATATGGTGGAGCAACATTTTCGCCTTCTAGTATACAAACTCCAGTACCAATGGGGAATGGTTATATTCCTGACATCAAAGCCGATGAAGCAGGTACTTTTACATTTGTTCAAATTGTGAACGCGGATTACCAAATTGTTGAGCTCACAGACAAAATTGCTGGTCATTTCTTTGATTATGGTCCAAATTGTTACGGTATTGTAGATTGGTATGATGGCCAGGATCCAAATAAAACCGGGCATGCCTTCACTTATGGGGGTCCTGGTGGGCCATGTCCTTAAGGATTTTTTTTTTTTTTTCTGCAATATTCTCATCAATTAATGTAGGTTGGGTCGAATAATAACAAGATGAAGTTATATCTATTGAGATATTATTCTTTTAAATTGAAATAATAATATCCACGTGTCTAAATGTCACATCAATAATTTTTTACGTGTCATAGTGGCACGTCAAAAATTATTGATGTGTCTAAATGCCACGTCAATAATTTTTGACGTGCCATTATGACACGTCAAAAATTATTGACGTGTGTAAAAGCCACGTCAATAATTTTCCTGCACGTCAAAAATTTTTGACGTGTTATTTTTAACAGGTCAAAAAATTTTGACGTGCCATTATTCCACACGTCAATAATTATAATTAATTTTAATTAATTTCAATCATATTAATTATACAATATGTATTAAAAAAAAATAGGTAGTAAAAATTAATTGGTATACAATATATACGTATAATTATACCTGAATCAAAATATTATCATGCATAAATCATTTAATAATATTAATATGATAGCCATATTAATTTTTAAAAAATAAGACATACATAATACATTTATTTTATAAAATCCACAAACCCCACATGAACCCGGCCAACAAAAAATATGTGTTGGTTGTTATTTCCAAGTGCCAGAACAAACATTTCATTTCTTTAATATTCTGGCATGCAGTGTATTAATATTGTACTACCATTAATACATTGCATGCCAGAATATTAAAGTATTGAAAAGACAAAGAAACAACAAGCAAGCAATTATAAAAGAGAGTATCAATTTCTTGTCGTGAACTTCGCAGTAGAGGGGAGGATGATCTTAATTAAAGAAGTGCGAGGGTGTCGTAGCTGCCATCGAACTTGACCTCCAGTAATTGTGCACCACTCTAGTTCGGCAAGTCCTTCACTTATCTCAATTGTTCATTGATCCTACGGTGGAAATGCCTGGAAGCTCAATCTGATTCTCGGTGAGTGGATTATTGAGCCATCACAAAAAAAAAAAAAAAAAAAAAAAAGGATTTTATTATCTGTACATCTAGAATATTAATTTATTTGTTCTCTAATTAGTTTTAAGTATATTGTATTTATAATGTGTTATATAAGAGAAAAAAATGATATAAATTAAAATTTTAAAAATTTATCTTTCAATTATTGACGTGTCTACTTATGACACGTCAATAATTCTTGACATGTCCAAATGTGGCACGTCAATAATTTCTTGACGTGCCACATGTGGCACATCAAGATGTTCTTGACGTGTCCTGTGTTGACACGTCAAGACTCCTCCTCGGGAACGCGCGTAGCCAGATAGCTTCTTCTCCTTCTTTTTTTTTTTCTTTCTTTTTCCCTCCCTTTCTTTCTTTCTCCCCCGCGCATGCCATAGCCCTCCCCTCCGACCCATTTTTCTCACAGCCAACCGTTTCTCCATCTCCATCACAGTCACACGCATTCTCTCACCTGCGTTCTCTCTCTCACTAGCTAGCTTGCTACCGGCCGGCTATTCTCTCTCTCACCCGCTCTCTCTCTCAGTGGTTCTCTCTCTCACCAGCCGTCACCACCGCTCCTCCCTCTGGCCGTCACGAGCTCTCCCTCTAGCGATTCTCCAGCCTCTCCTGATTAGGTATATATATATATATATATATATATATATATATATATAGTAATTGATTTATTTATTTATATATTATATAAATATATAATTTACAGTGTATATTATTATATATTATTGATGTAGTTATATTAGCAAATTAATTTTACATGTTAGCTAATTAATTTATTTGTTAGAGATATATGTTTTGTATGGTGGGATTGTTTAATTAATTTGCATGCATGCATGCAAAATTACGTATGTAAATTTTTTGAAATTAGGTTTTTTTGTGCAGGTTTTTGCATTTAGATTTACACCTTATCTAAATTTTGTGTAGGTTTTACAAATGTACATTATCAGAACAACAACAAAAAAAATTGCATATCCATTTTGGACTTTAATTTTTGTTTAGATTTTGAAAATTTAGAATAAATATGTAAATGTTAAAAAAAAAACAAAAAACAAAAAAAAAAAAACACACAAAGGGAAAAGCAAAAGAAAACAAATAACATAGCTAGCTGGATTTATTTTATCTACAGTCCCTATATATAACAAATGCATAAATGTTATAATAAACGAAAAAAAAATAAAATAAATAAAATAAAACAACAACAACAACAAATAACCTAGCTAGCTAGATCCATTTTATCTAAGGTCAGAGATGGGGGGTAGGGGGGACCGGCCCCACCCACTTCCTCAAAAAAGATATTACCGATTATTTAAATTGATATAGCTAGCTTCTAAAAAGTCTCTATAATTAATACACGTTTGCAATGACGTTGCTTACACATAGAGACGAGGGAGGGGGGACCGGCTGTGCCATGGTCCCCCCCACTTCCTCAAAAAATATATTTTAAGGAGTAAAAAAAAAAAAATTATACTGGTCCCCGCCCCCAAAAAAAAAAAATTTATAGGTCCAGCTTCCCCCAATGTAGAAAGAAATAACAGAAAACAAGTCAATTAATGTGAACTACATATATAATTTTATTTTTTTTGAATCACATACGATTATATTGGATGTAGAAGGAACTGACTGTTTTTTACTATTCTAACCTTCGCTTTTTATTTTTATTTTTAAAAAAATTTTAAGTTTTAAATTTTGTTTTCTTGAAAAAAAAAAAAAAAAAAAAAGAAAAAAAAGTAGTGCATAGAAAGGAAGCTCAATGTGTGTGCCAAAGCCTAATTATTATTAAAATATTGATTAAATAATTAAAATTACTTTTTTTTTTTCTTCTTTTTTTTTTAATTTTATTTTTTTTAGGTTAAGCTTTTAGAATAAGTGATGGTTTAATATGGTATAGGTCTTGAATTCGAATATTGTATCCATTATTTACTTCACATTTCAATTAAATATTTTACGTGCTGAGATTCACCTATTAAAATGGAGTTTAAGCCCACACTTAAGTGAAGTGTTAAACTATTGATTATATGATAAATTTACCTCTTCTTAATCTTTGGTGAAATATATACTCAAAGAGAGTTTCAAATGAGATTATATAATGGAGAAAATACATTTTACCCCCTGAACTATCCACCCGTTTGCACTTTTACCTCAAATGTTTAAAATGTAACACTTGACTCCCCCAAACTTTTAAATTGTTGCAATTCGACCATTCTAACTTCTTCTTCTTTTTCCAAAATGCCCCCATCACATATTTTATTTAAAAACAAAAAAAAAAAAAACAAAAAATCCAAAAAAAAAAACAAAAACAAAAACAAAAAAAACAAAAAAGGAATTGTTTTTCATGGGTAATTCAATTCGTTATGTACTAATCAGATTTGTTTTTCATGCATTTTTTTTTTTTATTAATACAAGTGCACAAATCATCCACTCGTCAAATTAGATGTTCTAGCTCAATTAAATGATCCAGAAACTCTAGTTTTTTTTAAATAAATAAATAAATAATAAGTAATTTTTAGATTTTATAAAAAGTAATGGCCAATTACGAAAGAAAGAAGAATTTTCTAATTTTTTTGGTCACTCACAAAATGGACCATTTCTTGCTATCCTATTGTTCATTTTCCACCAAATGCATTACGTAACTTTTTCCAACTCCATAAGATTAATTAATTATATGGTATTAAATGAATAAAATAGGTTCAAATTTTACAGCTCACAAGAGCACATATGACCCTTGATCTTATTATATATCCTTGTTATCATTGATATAAATATCTGTGATTGTCATTTGCATGCATTTGTCACAAGTGATGAGGCCGAAAATCATGGCTTAGACTACTAAATCTACTTTCTTTTTTGTGATCCTCTTCATCTTCATCTTCCTCGCAAACGCAGGTGAGTAATTTCGTCATCTGATTCATGAACGAGCATTAGCAACAACTTTTCAACAATTTTTCCTCAATTTAGGAAATAAAACTACTTTTTAATTCCCTATAAAAAAATAATTCACAATAGATTACATTATTTTTTCCTTATATGAATTAAATACTATTTTTTTTATCATTACAACCAATGAAAGAGGAGAGGGGAGAGAGAATTACTGGGACATATGAAGGAAAGATAAGATAAAATGATTTGTTTATAATTTAATAAAACATTTGATATATATAGTGTTTTTCAATGCATTGGGAAACACTGTAGATACCCTTTGGTGTATGTTAAATATAGGGTTTTTGATGTGGGTGTGTTTTTGGGGTTTTTTTGAAATTTTCCTTAAATATAGGGAAGAGAATAGCATATAGGGCATCTGCTTCTTATGATCTTAGACATAACCATCCAAGTGATATTCCTAATTTTGTTGCTTATATATATATGTGTGTTATATATGACGATTATATTTTTTAAAATTGAAAATCCAATTAAAATGAGAGACGAAACCAAAGGTTCCAAAATGTTATTAAGCGTTAACTTTATTGATAAAGAGTAGTAGACAGGAAATAAATAAATCTAAAATGATTTTACGGGGATTAAATAAGATTTTCGTGCTTTATCAAAAATATTTCGGTTTGACAACAATTTTTTTTATCTTACCAAACACCAAAAAATAAGAATTTTTTTTTTTTCAAAAAACATTTTACATCGAAATAAACGAAGCCTAAATTATTATTATTATTATTATTTTTCTAATCAAATATTGAAGGGTTACATAGTTACGTGGGTCTAAAACTGAAAGGGTTAGACTCCCCAACAAAAGATTCAAAACAAAAATAGTGTAGAAAAAACAAACCAATAATAAAAAAAATGGGTCAAAAATTACATGGTCCTTGAATATTGGACAAAACTAAGAAATGGGTCTGCAGAACTGTTGGTTAAATTGTTTTGGGACATCACGAGTTTCATACAAATTAATTAACCTCAACAAATGAGAAAAAAAAAGGGCTCTTCTTTTCTCTTCTGAGCAGAAAGCTGCATGACAAATGATTTAATTAAACCCTTCTGGGGCAGATCGAAGAACCATAGATCGAGTTGCAAGAAATGTAACTTAATTGTTTTGCATTTTTCGTGTTTTTTAATGTATTTTGCTTACTTATGATGCCATTTCTTTACAGAACGGGCAATAGAGGAGCCTTGTTATCGTAGGTTTAAGAGCCAAACATGGTCTGGGCCATGCTTCTCTCAATTTAAATGTGACATGAATTGCAAGACAAGGGACAATGCAACTTGGGGAGTGTGCATGTCGGATTCGTTGGTTCAAATGTTACTGCTGCTTTAATTCAACAATCTAAATTAAGTACTGCATGATCTAGTACTCTACCATGCTAAATAAATATATGTAATACTTTTTTCACCTTAATTTCTTTTTCAAATTTCACTTCTATCTTTCCATTGCCACAACTTGTATTTGTTAGGGTTTATATCCTAATTAAAAGTCAATTTCTTTTTGTATGACATTTTCGATTTACTAAATAAAGTTTTAATTTTCTTAATTTTATTAAGAACACTGGTGATATCATTGTATACATGTGCATATTTTTTCTAAGATATATACATATACACACATGTAGTCTTTAAGTTATATTGAATATGGCCTATGTGTGTTAATGAGATTATCACACAAGTCAAAAACCTTGTAACTTATAAACTATAGTTCATAGTTGGTAATGGAATTGGGCAATCCATTTGTTAAGATTATAACATATGAATCATGATGATCTATCTTGATCATGGAAGTAGACACTTCTGATTGATGTGTTGATGCAGGTGCACTGAATTAAATGGATCACGTGAGTTGTTATTCTATAAACTACTATCAATATAAATAACTTGAACTTATGACTACTTATAGCATTGACTCTTAATCCTGAGAGCGCGCAATGTGAACTTAAATGTGAAGAAATCACTTTGATACATTTAAGAGTAGAATATTTCATGGTTCAAATCTTGGTGTGTTAGGAGATCACATGCAACATTGTGAGAACATTACTCTTCAAGATTGAATCCATAATCCTTTGATTTTAATAAAAATAAAATAAAAAAGACATGAGATATGACCTCCTTTAGATAAATTTAATGTGAATTGATTATTCTAAATCTTTAGCCGAGCATTTTAGCAAGGAGTTACTAAAATTAAATGCATTAAATGAAAAATTATTTTAAGAGTACAAGAATTATCAAGAGATTAAATCGGAAACTCAATGAATAAGTGATAGTGAATTGGAGTGACAATTTTATTTATGACTTTAATTCTACTGTAGATATTTCATGGATGGGTCAATTTCAATTATAAGATGTCAATAGGAGTTTTGATTAAACAAAATAAATACTAGAGTTCAATTACACATTTTTAGTGAAATAAATTGTAATTAATAGTAATCTATGATAAGTCATGAGATGACAAATTGACAAGTGACTTAGGCCTATTGCAGCTAGTTTTATTTTCCCTTTAGGTCCATTTTCAAAGCTTATTGTTATCCCTTAAGGATTGGACCTAATTGCACAAGGAGAAACCCACATGTTTCCGTGTGTTATTGTGAAAGGGTTTAGGTTTTCCAAGTCGTACTTTGACAAGGAAAAACCTAGTCCTTCTTTCACTCGGAGATAAAGGGGTCTTGTGTAGGCAATAGAGCCCACGCTCTTAGTATCATAATCAGAATAGAGGAGAAGGTTTAAAGGATTCAAAACCCTAACCTACACTTGCAAGATTGAAGGAGAACCAAGAGGAATCACGTCAGGACGCGTTTGTTGACACTAGTGTAAATCTTCACTTAATCAACTCCAGATAAACTCCAAAATATCTAAGCGTTTACAAGACTTACAAACATTGTTTTGATTATCAAATAAGCCAACACTAAAACTTAACAAACCTCTACCTTCTCATCCTCATCAACTTCAAATTCATCATCTGTCATCATCATCATCATCCTCATCCCGTTCACCAAAAGGCACCAAATACAACACAACTACTTGGTAACCTAAATGGTGTTTGAACCATTTGCAGCACATCATGGTCATATGACAATCAATGAGCCTTAGCCCACCATCTTCAGGTTTATAGTCATACTTCTTTACTATGTCTTCTACTTCGAGTCAAAGGCTTCATAATGCACACATATAAGGCGAGCAGGTTTATAGTAATTAATGCATTTTCTATTAATACAACCTCACAAATCATCCACTAATTAGATGTTTAAGTTCGATTAAAAGATCCAAAAACTCTAGTTTTGAAATAAATAAAGCTGTTAAAAACATGTTTAATAATTTAGATTTTCAATTACATCCTATGTTTGTTTATGCTTTATTCGTGTCAGTTTAGGGTAATCAAATCCTTGTTTATAATAAGAATTTGGGTTAACTTCATAAAGGCCCTCTGAACATCCACAGGTTTTGAGAAGATTACTCAAAGTTCAAAAACTCTCAATTTCACCATTCGATCTTCTAATTTGATGCAATTTACTCCATCTGTTAGGATTTGGTGTTAAATCCTAACGGAGGCTATACAAATACCAAAATACCCTCAACTTTTCATTTTTTTTTAAATGTGAAATTAATGTCAAAGTTAAACTTTTATAAAAGCTTCAAGGGTATAAAGGTCATTTTATTTATTTTAATGTCTGTTTAACACCAAACCCTAACGGAGTGAAGTAAATTGCATCAAATTAAAAGTTCGAGGGGTGAAATTGAGAGTTTTTGAACTTTTGAGAAGTTTTCTCAAAACACGTGAAAGTTCAAGAGGCTTTTGTGAAGTTTCCTTTAAAAAAAATTTATCCTTATCGCTTCAGTGACTCAATAGCTTTAAGTTAATACGAAAATTTTTCTGGTTGCTTTCAAGGAAAAGTAAAATAAAATAAAATAAAACTTAATTTGACTATATAAAAAAGTTGTGAGGTTTGCCAAAGTAGTTATCAATATGAAAAATAATGGCCAATTACGAAAGAATGATGACTTCTGTGGTCACTGATGACAAAATTCTGTGGGTTCAATATTCCCATTTATTGCTATTCTATGGTTCATTAGTTCACCTCTACCAAATGCATTATATCTCCATGTCCTTCCCAACTCCCTAAGATTAAATTTGTGTTATTAAATGAATAAAATAGTTTCAAATTTGACAAAGTCTTCATACATATATGCCTTGATCTTATCATCATATCCTTTTGCTATCATTGAAGCATGCATGCAGTGAAAGAACCTCTATGATATAAATATCTCTAATTATCATTTGCATGCATCTATCACAAGTGATGAGGAAAATCATGGCTAAGAATACAAATTCTAGTTACTTCTTTGTGATCCTCTTTATGATCTTCATCTTCCTAGCAAATCCAGGTGAGTAGTTTTGTGCTTTTTTGAGCTTTTTTACGTATATATTTTGTTCGAATAATTCTAAAAGTCTCTCTTGTGTCTTAGGTCTCTCCAAAAGTGATATGACTTTTAAAATCACCAGTTGATCAATGATAATTTTAAAAATCACATTATTTTTGAAAGGACGTAAGAGGAACTTCTAACATTACTTATTTTGCTCTCTGATGATATGTTTATGATTATGCAATTAATAGAATGGGCGATAGAGGAGCCATGTTATCGGAGGTTTAAGAGCAAAACATGGTCCGGGCCATGCTTCTCTCAATATAAATGCGACATGAATTGCAAGAAAAGGGACAATGCAGATTGGGGAGTGTGTCGGATCCGTTGGTTCACATGTTACTGCTGCTTTAAGTCAGCATTCTAAAATTCATGATTATATATCATGCTACATATGTAATATACTTTTGTCAATTTTTTCATTTCTTTCCAATATTGCAAGCCAAAGCCATGTGAAAGCCAGGGTTTGTTAAACCCTAAAGCCTTAAAGGTGAAAAGAGCAGGACAATTGTAAACTATTATCATGCATATCATGAGAAGACATTTTATGGAAATATAAGGTCAAAATACATACAATTAATAGACATCACAAAACTTAAAAGTCAAGTGGGTTTCTTTTTTTTTTTTTTTTTTTGGGTCCGTGCTCAAAGTACTTACCAAAACTTAACATAACATAAAATTATCTAACATAACATAGTATAAGAAATATGCCAATGCAATAATTTCCCAAAAGAGCCTAAATATCTCATCCTCCTATCTTGGTCGTCTTAATTCTTTTAAAAAAAAAAAAAAAATGCGAGTGAAAAGCTTAGCAAGTAACATTTCCAACCGATTAAAAATAATTGATTAGAAAATATTTTAAGCAAAGACTTCAATTTTTTTTTTTTTTTTGAAAGAAATACATTCTAATTTCATTGATAATAATCACAAGCATAAAGCTCTTACATCGCAGGAGCACAAAGCCCTGAAAATGCAAATTATAACCAAAACTATAAGGATACAACATCACCTAAAACCTCCTCTAACCTATGACTAGTTTTCAGTTGAAATAACAGATCTGCATAAGACAAACGCAATCCAATGCATAGGTAGCGCAAATTCCTCCTCGACCCAAAAGCCAGGATGAAGTTCACTTCCACAACTCAAAGGTTTTGACTAAAATTCACATCCACGACCTAAAAGATCTTAACCAAAGTTCAGTTCACATCCAAGCAGGCAGATCGAGTAGCCAAGCCTTATTACAAAACATAAGCAAGAAAATCAAAATAAAACGTGGGCGAACCAAAGAGGCAGAGCCTTATTACAAGCAAATAACAAGAATGAAATGCATACAGGGAAAAAACATGAACAAAGACAATACAAGCAAAGGCTTCAATTCATATAACATATGACATATAACATAAGCTTTCCTTAATAAAACATATGTTTAGAATATTTCATAAATCAATTTCTTTCATTAAACATGACATAAATCATGATTTCCAAACCACTAAAAGCTTCCATTTTCACTTGTTATTTGAGGTCTAGCATATTATAAAGGTGAGGTTAAGTGCATCTTCTGTCATAATCAAATTGAAAGCAGGGATCATCTGTTTTTTGAGTGTAGCTTCAGTTATAGAATATGGAAGTTTTGTATGCATCGTTGCCATGAAAACAATCCTCCTATTATCTGGGATGAGGTTCTTAAGTTAGGAATCAGCAAATGGGAAGCTAAAACTCTTAAAAGTCTCCTCTGCTGTCTTGTGCTAGGATCTGTTACCTACAATTTGTGGTGCGCTATAAATGAAATAAAACACTCTGGTCAACCTATTTCTGAGGAACAGATTTTGAGGAAAGTTCTTTGGGAAGTGAGAACAAGAGTTGCTGGGAAGGGCAAGTTTCCTATAACCAAAGAGAATTTGGTTTTAGCTGCTCAGTGGAATTTACCTGCAGATGTATTCTTGTAATAGCTGCAATTGATAGTGTGGTTTGTAATTAGGCTCTTGGGAGGGTGTCTTTGTTGGTGAGGCTTAGTGGTATTTTTGTGGTTTGGTTTTGTTTGCTGTCTGTATTCTCATCTGCAGACTGCCTTCTGGTTTTTTTTTATTTGGTTGGGGTAGGCCTCTGTGAGGTCGAGTTTGTTCAGCCTTTTGGAAAGGCTTGTATTTGGTGTTACTATTGCTGATTGGTTTGTTTGCTAATAAAGTCTCTTATTCATCAAAAAAAAAAAAAAAAAAAAACACTGGTGACCGCGAATGCACCCTGGCTAGCTGATCAACTTTTAAGTGAAATCAGCATGATCAGAAACTTAGTGATGGATAAGCATTTACGCTATTGTAACTTCAACACGGTTCACTCCAGCATCTTAGCGTGGTATATATCATGCTTCTTTCATTTTGAGGCCAAACATCTTAAAACTTTCTGTAATAATATAAAGTTAGCTTGTGTAGAGGAGTACTCTTTCCTTGGAATTTTTTTTTTTTTTTTTTTAAATAGAAACTTTTCTCATTTATAAACTTTCCTTAATATCTTTTTTACATAGAAACTTTCTTTAAATAAGGCACAATTAATGACCTAAAAACATTCAAATCATGCATAGATAAGATAACATGAGCATTTGATTTCGTAAATTATAAACATTTAAACCTCGATTATATATCAGTATAAAACATTTGGAAACCGATCCTCTCAATTTCAATTGAAATTGAGAGTATCCCCACACAACAAACAACAAAACTCAGTTAAAACTCCATCAAAGCCCAAAAACTTCAATCAACAAATTTATCTAACGTACTACATAAAAACTAAGCCACATCATCAATAATATGAAATAATATTATTTTCCTTTATTGTCTATATAATTCAATTAGAAGAAGAAAAAAACTATCATTCCTCTTATTCTTAGTGACCCATCCAATTCATGTAGAGTGAGAGAATCATCTACAACGCCTAGAGTCCCTTAAAACTTAAAAGGCATAAGGCATAACAATGTCAAAGCCAATGTTGGAAACGAAGAGCATATGGGTTTAACAAGGTATGATGATTATGCAAATTATTTAAATTGAAAATGCAAGATCAAATTAACACATATCAAAATTCAAAAGTGACTTTTGCAATCATCTCTAATTTATCATTATTATTATTTTCCAATGCTTTAAGGGAGGAGGTGTGATTTATCTCATATTTTATTAGGTTAAGATAAATTTATAATTACAGAGGTCTGATTTTTTTTTTTTTTTTTTTTAATTGACGAAAAGCCAAATTAGGCATTTTTATATTGAAAAGTGAAAGTGGTAATTAACTTCGGCCATAAAAGTAGATGAAAGTCCAACCCAAACTCTATATTTGATTTTGACTTATATGAATTTGCAAGGTTTTTAAATGATGACGTTGACAAACCATTTCCAAATTGCCATCGTACTAGCTCGTTGAGGGCTCAGATACCGACGGCCCTTGAGATGGGCCATCCACTAGAAAGCTTAGTTGACCTCTAGCAGCGTGAAGGGTCACAAGCCAAGGGCCTGACTCCCTAACAGTCTATCGGTCCATAAGCCCAATAATCCCTTCAGATCCTAAAGAAATTTGTAAGCGTAAAGGAAATTAAAAGAAATAAAGAAAATAAACACAAAATAAGCCTACATCCATAAGTTAAAGCCTTAAATGTTAAATTTTTACTGTTATAATTGATGATCTTTACAATACTAATGATCCCTATTTATAGGGAAAATGTGGTAGGTGAATACAATGTGATTACAATCATAATTATATGGAGAATAATCTAGTAAGGAACATATAAACCCAATATAGGAAATATATTATAAAATCTCCCTTCAAACTCAAGATGAAAGATTTTAAAAGCTAGAGTTTGAAAATAAGGATTTTTTTTTTTTTTTTTTGGTTGGAGATGGCAGTAGCTAGTGGTGGTGGTCGGCGACGGTAGTGGTCAGCAATGATAATCGGAGATGGGCCTTTAACAACAATAGGTCAAAAAATGAGCCAAACAATGGACCAAAACATGGCCTACTTTGGATGTTTGGCGTTGCACCAAGGTCAAATTCTGAGATGTTTTGCTTCTCTATACCTTTGCTTCATTACCTAAGATGGTGTGCATGGGTTATTCTAGGAGAACAACAGCCAAGGAGACAAATGGCAGAAGCATGAAAAAGGATTAATGGTCTCTATACCGTGAAGGAAAACGAAAATGAAAAAAGTCTACAGGACCATTTGGGATTGAACACTAGCGTTCGCGAGTGGTTCTCATACCATGAAGAAATTCATAAGCGTAAAGGAAATTAAATATATTAAAGAGATAAATGCAAAATTGGTCATTGTGGCTGGCCTAAATTACAAATCACTCTATATGGTATAAAAAATAATTTATATGTCCTCAAGGTATGCCAAAATAATAGTTTCAAATAATTAACTTTTCCCCCCATCAATTACAACACATTGTCACTTTGTCCCCATGAGCTGACAACCCTACTGCTCGACCCTATCAAACTACCATTTTGTGCTCAAAACCCCTATTTCGTCAATCAAAGGCGTTAACTCAGACGATCAACCCGTCACGTACACCTCACATGCCATCTTGAAATTTTTTATCCCACATTTTCTACTATCAACTACAACGCATTGTCACTTTGCCTCCAGTAGGGTTGTCAGTTCATGGAGGCAAAGTGACAATGCGTTGTCTCTTTGCATTTTTGAAGGCAGTTTTGAAGTCACTATAGATCTTTGCACCAACATCCTAATTGTCTCTTTGCACAAGTTGAAGAGTAAGTGAAGGGGGTATCAACTCGCAAATGCGAAGGGTGCTCATTGTGAAGGGCTATTCAAGATTTTTAAAGAAGTAATTCAAATGAAAGAGAGTAGCCAATTATAATGCACTCTTCACACTATTGGTTTAGAGTTATATGATTGGTTTAATTCCATCTCATTTGTTGCATCCCCCATTTCCATTTTTCATCCTAAGATTTAAACTAAAAAAGAAAATAACATTTTGAACTTTCCTGCAATCTATAGATGATCAAGTGTCCATGAAGATGACCTCAATCTTGTCCCATTACATAATTTTCACAGGACCAGTAAGTTTCACTTTTGATTTATATTTCTTTTCTCTAAGAAGTTTTAGTTTAGTTTTATATATATATATATAAGTTATTTATGCAACTTCAAGGCTCTATTTCGTTTTTAGTTTCCATTTAAACAATGTTAAATCCAGGCATGAAGATTTATACTTTCCTTGTACTTATTAGAAAGACAAAATAGAATAATCATAAGGTTTATCATAATAAACATCAACATAATTTAGTTTATAGAAGACAAGAAGCTATTCCCAAAGTTTGTTCATGTAAATTAAAACAAAACAAAACAAAAACAAAAACAAAAACAAAAAAAAAAAAAAAAAAAAAAACCAAAAACCAAAAATTTGGAATACAATTGGATCCCTAAAGAAAAAAAAAAAAAAAAAAAAAAAAAAAAAAAGATGACATAGAGACAAAGATTGTCTAGGTCCTTTGTGAGGGTTTATTTTCAGTAAAATAATAAAACTATAAATGTAAAACATAGACACAAAGAAGTAGTATTGATTTGCATAAACTATATATGATCGATGGATCGAATTTATCTTAAATATCCGTTAGCAATTCAAAAAAAATTCAGAAGTGTATTTCCTAAAAAAAATTTTTTTAAGGAAATTAAGATATACAAGGATTATAACATCAAAAAAGGAGTGAACTCCCTAACAATAGACCAAACATAAACAATTAGTGAGAAATGAGTCAAAAAATGACCCGGTCATCTCTAAAATGGCCGCATAAAGCGGCTTTTGTAAGACCCCGCCTTTAGAACAAGGCGTAAGTGAAAATATCAATTTCACACGTGACATTACTACTATATCAGTGCAACAGAAAATACAGTAATAAATTTTTTGCCTTTATTAGACATTATGAACCTTCAAAATAATACATCATATATAGCTTCTGAAGCAAAATGAGCACAGATATTTCTCAATTAAAGGTTAAGATATAAACTTATAGATTTAGTTTCTTAGCTAGATTGGGAAATAAGTCTTGTTTGTGTGGTGAAATATAATTTTAAGAGTAGACATCTTTAAAATAAAGGGTAAAGAGAATAAGAATAATTCTTCAAGAAAAGAAAATCAAATTGTATTAAATAAATCGGACGCATGCCTAAACAAGTTCACCAAGCATTAGTTCCTATACAATGGTCAACTTGAGGTTCCACAGCTTGATATATAATACCTTATTTATTAATGCTTGCAAGATTTTAGAAGTAGAACCAATAAACCTATACTTCCTCAAAAAAAAAAAAAAAAAAAAAAAAAAAAAATCCTATATTATAAATACTTAATTGACACTCCCTTTTAGCACAAGTGAGGAGAATATGAGCGATACTCCTAAATCTAAATATTTCCTTGTCATTTTCTTCATCTTCATCTTCATCTTCATCTTCATTGCACACTCAGGTGAGTACTAAAAACTCTTTCATCTTCTTTGCTTTCTTTGTCTTATTTCTTTAGATTCTATAGCATCATCATATCTGGTAAGGATAGAAATCTTTCATGAAAAATGATGATTTATTTACCTCAATTTAAAAGATTTGTTTGTATTTAAAATTATTCAAATCACGTATTACGAGCAAGTGATTGTCATTAATATTGAATATTAAGAGTATTATTAAGAGTTCGTTTGGTAAAACTTTTTAGATAGTATGCTTTTTGCTTTTTTGGTTGTGATGCAACATAAAGATAAAAGTATTTTGTGAGTGTTTTATGTTATGAGTTGTTTGTTAATGCTTTTATTTTTTTACTAAAAAGCTAAAAAAGTCTTAAAATATGCTGCCAAACGAGTTTCGTGAAGCGGCCACTTCAAGAGATAAGAAGATTATATTATGATCATTTGTTTAAATTTAGATTTAGATCAAAGTGTGATCCTGAGAACAAGTTAGTAGAAAAGGTTAAAATAACTTCCAAATTTACTTCAAAACCAACTTCTTTAAACAGTAAACGACCACAATATAGGAATTGTTGTGGATCTAAATCCATATTAGTATGAAGTTTTCATGGTAGATAACGAAACCAAACATATATGACCTGCATATTTTTAAGTGATCATATGGACTATTGGAATTTAAAAGAAATGACAAAGCTATATACGTTACATTGGAAAAGTCTTAGGGGACCAACTTTTTTCAATAGGGTAATTTTATTTAGTAAATTATTATACGACTTTCATATAGTTTGATAATGCGAGAGTGAAAATCAGCTATTGGATCAGCATTTGTAAAAAAAAAAAATCAATAGTTAATTTTTACCCATGTCATTCCAGTTGTGCCTATACATGAAAAGAAAACAGAAGAATTATCAAGAGTATCTAAATTATGTAAGACAAATCACATTATGGATAGTCTTTTCAATATTTCATAATTCAAGTCTCCAATTTTATATATATTTCTTTCAAAATAAGATAAAAATTACATTGAAAAACAAAATATTACAAAGAAGGGGAGCCCAACAATCACCTAAAACAATCAATGTAGTGCCAAAAAAAAAAAAAAAAAAAGGCTGAAAATGAGCAGAGAATTGACCTAGTACAATAGTATTTTGGCCCTCTAGCCAAGAAAAGAGCTGTCAAGAAATAGAGATTTTTTTTGTTTTTTTTTAATAGCATAGCTAATTATTTTATTTTATTTTATTTTTTTATTTGACCTAGTACAATTTTATCCTATAATTAATGTATTTAATGCATCATCTGCAGAAGGTGTTGATGGTATTCGTAAAGCTAATCCATATGTTCGAATTAAGCATCTTAAAGACTCATTTCTTGCTGTTGAAATGCCTCCTTGGTACCCTTGCTTACGACATTCAAGTTGCACAGTGAAATGTAGGAATTGTTTCAAGACTTTTGAGGTTATAAATGGAATTTGCATACAACGTATCCTTACTCGATGTCTGTGCTACATTAAAGTATGATTTGTAAAGTATTGATTAAATAATTAAATTTAAAATTAAATACCTTTGAGTCTTTGACCCCTTGTGATTTAATAACTTTATTTTTTACTCTCTCGGTTTTACTTTGTATCACAGGTCGATGATACCTTAATAATTATAAAAATTAAAAAATAATAATAATAATAATAAAGCGGGTACCAACCGATAACTGAAAAACCAGAAAAACGGTTTTGAAACCGGTTGAAAAAAAGGGGTAATCGGGTACCCGGTTCCGGTTCCCGTTTTTGACACCCGATTATAACCGGATAACAGGGTATATATATAAAATATTTTTTTTTTAATTTTAATTGTAAAATTTTTTTAGGGCATTTTTAAACATTGAATTTTTATGGCATTTGTAAACATTGGATTTTAGGGGCATTTTTAAATAATGAAGTTTTAGGACATTTTTAAACATTGGATTTTTATTTTTTTAGGCCCAAAAACCTAAAAACAATGATTTTTTAGGGGTTTTTTCAGATTTTTTAGGTTTTTTTTTTTTTTTTTGGAACAATCACAACAAAGCCCAACTTATTGGGACAAAAATGCTAATTGTGTTTTTTTTTTTAAATGGGCAAAAAATTGTTAAATTAAACACAAAAATTAGACCTAATACCTCAAATAAGCTCAAAAATTAAGCCCAATACCTAAAATAAGCCCAAAATGCTTTATTTTAAAAAAATTGGTTACCCGGACCGGATAACCGGGTAACCAGGTACCCGGTTCCGATTTTCTATTATTAAAAAACCTGGTACCCCGATTCCGGTTTCCAGTTTTGGCCAATAAACGGGAACTAGGACCGGGTTGACACCCCTATTAATAATAGCAAAAAACGGAAATGGTACTTCTATCTAAATTCCATCTAAAATTTGATGGAAAGCCACGTCAGCACCATTAAAAAATTGACATGTGTCCATATAATAATTAAAAATTAAAAATTAAAAGTTTTAAAGTTAAAAATATTAAAAAATTAGAAAATATATATATATATATATATAGGGGAAAGGGGTGGCTCAAGCCACCCCTTGGCTGTTTGGGGGTGGTAGAACCACCCCTAGGCACCCTTGGGAGTGGTTCGGCCACCCCCAAGGCTGCTGGGGTGGCCGGCCACCTTCGTTTGGCTTGGGTGGTTTCAGCAACTCCAAGGGCCCCTGGAGGTGGTTTGGCCACCTCCAAACCGGCAAGGGATGGCTCCCCATGGGGTTAGTCGGCCACCCTTAAGGGCAAAATGGGGGTGGCTAGCCACCCCATGTTGTCCAAAGGGGTGGCTCGAGCATTTCCCCCTTCTTCTTTTTTTTTTTTCTAATTTTCTAATATTTTAAATTTTAAATTTTAAATTTTAAATTAATATATAGACACATGTCGATTTTTTAATGGTACTAACGTGACTTTCTGTTAAATTTTGGACAGAATTTAGACGGAGATACCATATCCGTTTTTTGCCATTATTGAGGTACCATTTGTGATACAAAATAAAACCGGGGGCGAAAAAGTATTTAACCCTTAAATTTATACATAATTTCTACATTTCTATCAGTTTAAACTTTTGAAATAAATGATAATTTAACATGAACTTAGCTAAATCAAAATTGGTTCCTATGAAAAATGTTGGTAATGTGGTTGGGTAGGCTGCGTCGCTGCTGTGATTAAACCAATCAAACTATTGTATGTCATTCCTATCAAGGCTAATTGATGCTATCTCTACCTTTAAATCATCAAGTGCGTAGTAATATCTAAAGAATCACTCCGCTCTTGATACCCATCATGATTAATCTCCATAGTCCCAGCGTGAGAACTCCAACGTGGAGCTCCATATTCTTGCACCCTTTGCAATTGAGTTTATGGTAACTCTCGATTTCTGTTTGACTTCGCGTCTTCACCCCTTCGCAATCAAACTTTATGTGACTCGCTTTTTGTCTGACCTAAAGTTCACTCCTTGACTGTTTAAGGCTCTTTTGAATGTTCTTTCTACTAAATCTTCCACTAATTGATGTTATCTCTACCTTTGAATCATCAAGTGTGTGATAATATCTAAAGAATCACTCTACTCTTGATACCCATAATGATTAATCTCCATAATCCCAGCGTGAGAACTCCAGCGTGGTTCACGCGTGGAGCTCCATATTCTTGCTCCCTTAGTCAGAATAGGATATGGTTAGAATACAGTAACATGAAATAAGTGCTAACTTAATCCTGTTACCAAACAACTATAGATTCTACACCAAAACCCTGTAAGAGAATAGACCTATCCGTGCACGGAAATAGGGACTCCCACTAATAGTGCAACCAAACAGAACCCTTCTTCCACATTCAAAATAAACAAAATACAAGGCTCCCAACATCGAAGAACAGCGCAAGAAACACCAGTATCGCAGCTTCCACACGCACGGCTGCCTCCCACCGCGGCACACTACCGCTAACAGACCGCCGCTACCGGAGAGGACGCCGTCAGCCCAGCGACACTTAGGCTCCGTCGTTGCAGCACCACCCAAGCCACCGTGACAGACTGACAGCACTCAAAACACCCACGCACAGCGGAAATCAACCCAGACTTTGCATAACAACTTCTGCACAGGTAAAGCACTACCGAATTGCTCTGAAAATCAGAGAAAACAAACGCAAAATGTAATGAGCTTAAATATTTGAAGAATACTTGGTAAATAAAGATAACAATTTTGGCACTTCAAGGGGCCAAAAACCTCCACACTGAATAATCACCAAGCAATTCCTTACTTTGATTGATAGCAGAGGTGGGTTAAATACAATGGAAGACACAATAACTGACGTAAATAACTACCTCATTACATAGGACAACTTCTACGGTTGTGACACTCTCTGTTGGTCCACTAACTTGTAACTTCCCACTAACAATACACTGTCCATGAATAATAATTTGTAAATAAAGATTATTTATAGGATTGATTGAAAATGTTATTGGATAATCAGCCTAAAGGTACTTACATTGCTTTTTTTTATAGAGTAGAAAATAACTCTAGTCCTAGTAGGAAGAGGATTCCTAACCTAGTAAGGAAATGACTGATTATTTATTTAATAATGATAATTATAGAGGGTTCCTAACATTTTGTGATTGGAATTACATGAAATGGTAATAATTTGCTCTGCTTGGTGTTTTTCCTTTCAATTTCAGTTATGGTAGATGGTGATGATAACAGTGAGGTTGAAGGAGAAGAGGTTCCAACGTTTGAAGTTAAAGTGACCCATGAAGATAAACTTAGAGAACTATTGCATAAGATCAATTCCATTGAGATAAAGTTATGTTCGGATGGTGTGAAGGAGTTCATTAAGTTTCTGAAAGGTAAAACTGGAGGTGAATTGCTCTATCTATATGTAAGGAGTTCTTCCAAGTTTTCAGAGCTTCGAGATGCTTGGAAGCTTCGATGCGGGAAGCCCGGATTGTCGTATGTATTGTCATTGGTTTCTACTATTCTGGGTCATCCTTATGGGATGTATAATCCGAAGTTTGTGGAGAGAATACCTATTAGCAGGGTTCTTGACAAGTTTGCAAAATTGCTTATTGAAGAATACATACAGATGTTTATAAGGAACTCAATAGTAAAGAAGTGAAGTGCCAAAAGGTTGCTCTTTTGCTAATGGCTTCAATTGTTCGGCGAGGGTTGGGACTGGCTTCTGAGTTTGCAAAGAAATTTGACTTCAAACTCAAGGTGTTTTCCAAGCTTGCTGAATATAAAAAGAACCAAAATGAGAAGAGAATGAAGCGCTCATTAAGGAAGGCATTTGTTGGCTTTGCAATGTCATTTTTAGAGGTGGGGAGGCCTGGATTGCTGAGGTGGGTCCTGCAGCAGAAGGAAATGTATTCTGGTGTCCTTCGTGGGCTTGGGAATGATGATGACGAGACAGGGAATGATGATGACGAGACAGTTATTTATGTTTTGTCCACATTACGTGATAAGGTTCTTGTGGAAGAGTCCTTGGTGCCTCCAGGTCTTAGAAGTGTTCTCTTTGGGAATGTTACTTTGGAACAATTAGTTAGCATTTCTGGTAGAGAGAATGGTGGGCCTGCTGCAGAGTTGTCATACCGTATACTAGTCCTCGTTTGCACCGATCCTAGTAATGGTTTGATCATTGATGCCAGATTTGAAGAGGCGCCCAAGTCCATTGAAGGGTAATCCAAAGCGACTTGTTGGACTCATGAAGAAGCTAAAAGCAACTGAGATTGGCTATCACAGAGTCTTGCAATGTTATGCTCAAATTATCAGAAGTTGGAATGTGGGTATTTCAACGTGTGAAATGTCTATATATTTTTGTAAAATTTATAAAGATACAAATTTACTCTTAATTAAATTTTTTTAAAAAAAAGTAAAATAAATATAAATAAATAAGCCAGACCTCCAACTTGGTCTTGGGTCAGTCCCATGAGTGTTTAAAAAAAGTAAACACGACACTTAAAAGAAAAAAAAATGTCACTAAAGTCCTAATAGAAAATGCTAGTGTTCTTTCAATTCAAACACAAAAAAAAAAAAAAAAAAAAAAAAAAAAAAAAAAGTGAAATGTCAAATGCACTTAAGTGCTAATTGTTGTTTGGATTAAAGAGGAATGGGTGTTTAGGCATCTTTTAACCCCGTTTGGCTATTAGATTTGACTTGTAATTCCAAAAGTACCCTAGTTTTCATGTTAGCAAACTTGAACGCGTCACATATGTACAATCTTAACCTCGCCTGTGAGCTTTGTCACACACTACACTTGACACGGTATTAGAAACTATAATTTTCTAAGTGCTTTGTGTTTATGAAAAACCATCATATTTGAAAAAATTGTACATGATGGTCCAGATGGTGATCATTTTGGGTTTTTCCACTTGTATGATTGCTTCCTGTGTTGTTTGAGTGTCTCTAATTAGACATTTGATGGGGCCCCTCTTTGAAAGAGTTTTACCCTGTGCTGTTTCTCAGCTCTTGGAAGGTTCCATCTGTTGGTTTTCTCTTTAAAATTTATGCTGAAGAGGCGTACAAGGAAACATACTAGATATGTGAAAACTTTGAACTCCTAGTATCTCTTTAGCATATTACTAATCTTTTTAAATCAACTCATACAAATCATCACAAAGAAATAATGGAAATAAGGGAATGAAGGATATACTAAGCCACCCTCTCCTGACAAGCAGCGATATTGAACAACTCCATCTAATTGGATCACAACCCCAAAATCATCTCTCACTTATTCCCCCTGAAATACAAGTAAATTTTCTGCACAAACCAAACAAAAAGGAGACAATTAAGTCAAGAGACACAGAAAGAAAGAAAAAGCTCTATAATAGCAATGTGCATAATAATAACCAACATTTGATATTTTCATTGCATATATATATATATACACACACAGAGGCAACATTCAGTGAATTTTTATGCTAATATTTTTTGTCAGAATTCTTTCACATGAGGTACAGAATCCTACGCAATGTTATTTCCCTCTCAACACAATTATCTGAGATCGTACTTATTTGTTCCACCCCCCGGGCCAAAATAAAAGCGCAAGGAGATGTTCAATCTGTATCCTTAATAAGAATCCAATATAAGAACTTCACAAGTGGTCTGCTATTCAAAAAGGCAATTACAATAACCGGGCAGCCAATTAGATTAATTTATAGGAATACCCTTCACCTACAACCACATTGGAAAGGAAGAGGCAAGGGAGAAAAGAAGAAAAGATAAAAGAGAAATCGCTACACATGCCACCACAGGTGAAGGAATTTGTATAATTTCCGAACCTCGAGGAAAAAAAGGGTTTACATGAAACTCTCACATTAGGAAGGGTGGACAATGGACATTTAGATCAATTCTTAATCGAATAAATGAAGGGCTACCATAATTACTACTATTACATTGGAGAAAGACAATGCATATGTTCTGATATACCTGAACTACCCATAAGCTTAGAAGCGACTCCAAGCAAAACAAGCCAAAGCCAACTAAGTAGAATATCTGCAGTAAAACCAACCGACACATTAGGTAAAACCCCAACACCAAATCCAATAACTTGCATGAATATAAATCATTAATATGTTGCATTTGTTATTCCCCAAACTATGAATTTTAGCCTTCACTGTTCAAGGCCATAAGACGGTAAATTTGCTTTTAAAAGTAAGAGGTGTTAGAAAGCTAGCATTATGAGAAAAAAGGCAAATAACCCTTACCATATTTATTATGACATCTTCTAGGTGCATGGGTCTGTTTTCCCACTAAGCACTCTACGCATTCATTTTTTGTAATGTTGAATCATTTACATCAATGAGATTTAAAAAAGAAAAAAAGAAAAAAAGAGCTTTTTTCCTTTTGCAGCACATTCTACACCATTACATATCTCCTATTAGACAGCCTTATACTATGAAGAACATAAGAAGTAGAATAAATCAACCTAAAATTCATTGATAACTACCCCCACCAACTGCACGAACATCCCATGACTCTGCAGTTTCATATCAAAATAGACAGTAATAAGAGCCATTAACAGAACAACTTACCCCAACCAATACATGGTCATTGAAGACATCGATTGCTGCAAGGATTCCCCTGAATTAGAAAAAGAAGAAAAATTTATATGAATTAACTATAAAAGTATGAAATTTAAATAAATAAAAAATTTATAACAACAGTTGCAAGCCACACTGCTTATCAACAAGCCTGAATATGCGATGGAAAAGTTGCAAGAAAATTGTCTACTGTACTCTATACACAACAATTTCTGAATCATTGAAAATAGGTTCACTGTAGCACCAAGCTGTCTCATTTACTCTATGCAAATCAACAATCGGATAATGGCAATTTCCCAAAAAAATATAATCCAATTCCTTTACTATCTACAGCAAGGTTTTATAGAAAAAAAGGTTCTGTGGTGTGGGGGTAGCAGAATCAGCTATAGAATACAAAAAGAAAAATGACAAAGAGACCCGGAAAATTCCATAAGACAATCCAGCTCCTTCACCATGTACTTTACCATATGCTCATTCTTAAGGATCTTATTCCCACCAAGAACAAGTTCACTGTAGACATAATCATAAAATTATAGTGTTCGACTACAATTTTCATATACCCGTCACTACACGTCATAAACAACCAAAATCCCCAAGCATTATTTTCGACAAATGTTCTTCCACAACAAACAGCTTGTCTATACTATATTAATATCGTAATCAACCCTGTTTGAAACTTAAGTTCATACAGCTCAGAAATAGCAAGGACAAGTTTATTGTAGTCGTAATTAAAACATTATATTGTTTGACTACAATTTGTATGCTACCACCAATAAACATGTGACAAACAACTAAAGTGCTTGAGCATTATTTTCGTCAAATCTCCTTCCACAACAGGCTTCATTACAAATATATTTATATGCTATATTAATATGGAAATCAAACCCGTTTGAAACTTCAGTCCACACAGCTCAGAAATCAATTAACTTACGTCAATGACTTCCCATGAAAGACAACTGGCGGCGCAATAGCAGCGAAAATACAAAACCCAATGTGAATCTGCATTATGCCAAATTGATTAATAGAAAGAAAAGTATACCACCTATGCATGAGGAGTATTGCTAGGATAAGATGATATAACATATGGCACCTACCAAGTAGAACAGGAAAAACCAACCGAACCTCAAGGCACTATCCGTCCTGCATTGCAAACAAAGCCACTTGTAAGAACCATCAGCACTCCTAATGCCACACTTTTATGGTATGACCACAGACATTCTTTGATACCAAATAATTAAATATGTAGTTCCTCTAGCTAGGTTGATATCAGTTACATCAGATACAAGTGTTTCTCTCTCCAGTTGAATGACAAATATGTGCTTCTCTCACCAGTTGAATAATGAAAGTGAGATCATTGCCACACAAACAATCATAAAAGCCACAAAATATACAATATGCTACAAAGACACAATGTAAACAATATTGTCAATGGTCTTCTACAATAAAGGAAAAAGACTGCAGCCTTTTTATTTTGATAAATAAAAATAATGGAAAAGACTGAAGCTTTATTACATTTTGATTCCCTTTCTTAACAGATTAGTTTCCACAAATACTTCAGTCTTATTTCTTTGCTTAAATTTATGCGGCAAATTAGTTTCAACTCCATCAAACCACTATTACCTCCACATACTAACACGCCCATCAATTTCAAGACTTGGACAACATATGCATCCCCTTTTGATAGCAAACGTCCGTAGATAATAAGTAATAAGATTAGAGTGTTCAAGTAAGAGAGACAACCATATCAACAGGGAAGATCAAAAACACACCAAAACTTAGAAAGTATACCTAAATATGAAAGTTCGTAGCCACAGAATTGTTCATTTGCCTATTCTGACAAATAAATCCTTCGTAACCATTAGACACATTATTAAGTACAAACCTCATAGCACGATACAGAGGCCTGTACCACAGCACATATGAAAGGGGGCATCCAAGTAGAGCATAGATTGTTGCAAGGAAAAATATTTTGACACCTGCAGAGAGTGAACCTCAATAGAGGATCTAAATTGCACTGAAAGTAATGCCTAATTATATCTTAAATGCACAAATATGATGGAAAAAATAGAAGCTCACCCCCGCCTCTGATCCAGCAGACAATCACAGCGATCATATTAAAAACAAGACAAAGAACTATACCTGCACAAACAGCACTACAAGAGCATCAGATTTTTGCTGCAGGCT
Organism: Corylus avellana; assembly: GCF_965113065.1. NCBI lineage: Eukaryota > Viridiplantae > Streptophyta > Magnoliopsida > Fagales > Betulaceae > Corylus > Corylus avellana. The sequence continues at coordinate 26,464,884 of NC_142492.1, forward strand.
ACAATGAATGGTTTTTAAGGAATATTATTGCCAAGCAAAAACACAACTGGAGCCCTAACATGAGAATTTCTGATCTAGACAACATTTAGAGAAAAATTAGCAGTATGGCAAGCAAAAATGGGGGGCAGCATAAAAATACAAAAGAGGAAAAAGATGTCCAAAGATAATGGGAATGAGAAATATGAAGCTGAGTTAGGATTTAAAAACAAATACAAAAAACCTAGAGGGAAGTGCAAAGATACTTTTGGAAAAAAGTGGCGGAACAAATTAAAGATTTTTTTTCTGGTAAGTAATCAACAAATAAGTGACAAAAGAGTACACGACCTAAGTACAAAGGAATTATAAGAAAGAAAAAGAAATAAACAGAAAGCAAGACAACAGATGCAAAAGGGGAAAAGAAAAATCAGAAATTACCAAAAAAAAACATATTATCCAAAATTAGATTGAGAAATAAGGGGGGCAAAAAGCCATGAAACTATTTTGGCTGCAAAGAGGGAAAGGAGAAAGAAGAGAAAAACGGCCAAGCAAAGGGAAGGGAAGATAGGGGGGAGGAGAAGTGTTTCTCCTTTGCGTTGTGGTTATAGCGAAGAAAGTAGATGAGAAAAGGAAAGAAAATTATTTTCCTTTGTTTGGTTCCTAGACACAGGTTAAAAAAAGAAAAGGACAATCACTACTCCATAACAAGCTGCATGTATTGTAATATTAGCAAGATGAGAAGATTTCAAGAACTTTCACCAGAAAAATAATGTAAATAGATTGATATATATGACCTCCCTTACCTAACCAACTTGCAAAAGCCAAATACTGCAGCCTTTGAGCATGAACTGGTATTTCATTAGCTATATCATGATGAATAATTGGGAACAATGGAGGCCAATTTTTATCATCATCAGGGACGCCAGCTGATATACAAAATTGAAAGCAGAATTACCAATTTAGAGAACAGCAAGACAGGTAAAAAGAAAATGCATAATTTTTTACTGTAAAAGTTGTAGGTTGCGGCATCATACATCTAGAAACAGCATCTTCTCTCCGCTTTATATCCTGTAGACAGCAAGTTAAAAAGTACATTGAAATACTAGAATCACAGATATAGTGTATATTATATTTGAGGGTTAGCATAACCATGAATTTATTTCAAGCAGGCACCACAAATATTTTTAGAATGTGAACAATTCACTGTTATGTAAGGAAACAATCTGATCCCTAGCTAGAAGAAAAAAAAATTCCTCATTTCTATAATTTTTTTTTTTTTTTTTTTTTATAAGTATAACCCTCATTTCTAGAAATGAATGGAAAGATTTGTCAATCTAGGAAAAAATTGAAAATGCTTTCAGACAAGTACTCAAACATGGAATTGCAGCACTAACCTTTTCCCTCCTTTTAAGATCTGCTTCCCAAGTAGCAAGCTCTTTCTCTCTGCTCTTGGAATCCTACATAAAGCATACCATCGAGAACATAATTCAGGTCACTCAAAAGTATCAAAGAACAGAACAGAAATGGCAAAGCAAGCAGCGACTTCATTACACTCATTGTATCCAATGGTATATCCGCTGTTGCATCATGTTTCTGCCCAAAGCCCAGGGTTCCAGATCCCAATGGTGGAATGCGTGGCTTTGATCCAGGAGCAGCAGCTCCATTCTGCAAAGGTTCCCAATTGATGACACAATCAAACAAATGATAGACAAAGTAATTTTCAACACTAAAGAATATGCATGATAATTGAAATTTGCAATGGTCCCACAAGAACGCCCCAACCATGAAGTCATAAAAAAACCAGTGTGGCTTACTTTAACTTTGCAGATGAAATGCAGTAAATGAGTTTTTTTTTTTTTTTTTTTTTTTTTTTTTTTTTTTTTCAGTTGCAGCAAGAGTGTCTCTGTTGTTCACACATGATTCTACAACCACAGGGTCCTTAACTTTAAAAGCTTGAAATAAAGAAACAGTTTGGTCTATAGCTTAATAAAAAAAAATACTTGGGCATTATAATATGACACGTTCCATTGCCATCTTCCCCACTAATGGAAATTATGATACAACATCACAAATTAACTATCAATATCACCATATCTAGCACCTAATGATCATCCAACCTATCAAAAGATCATCAATATTTTACGGTTTCAGTTAAGATGTTCAATTTTAAACAGAATTAGAAATTTTAAGCTTTCATAACAAGTAGAAACCTCAGGGCTTTCATGAAACTTTTATTTGACATGGACATAGGGGAATTGGGGTTCAAAAAAAGACTTCTTTTATCAATAAGAGCTACTGTGACCTTGCCCTCATCTTTATTAATAGAGCTGATGCCCGGGTTGGTTAGGATTCAAAAACATTAAAAATCAAAATACATTTTAGATTTTGTTGTTCTTTTCCTGTTTTTGGTGGGTTGGGGGTGGTAGGGTAGAAGGGCTATATCGTCTACATTGAAATTGTGGGCTTGTAAAATTTCTATCCGTCCAGTATGTGAACCCCAAATGGGACCTGTCCGGACATATATGGACCAACATTGTTTTGAATTTATAAAAAAAATATGGTTGTGTAACATGCCTCGTTTTACAACTACCCTGCCACGTCATTTCAAATAAAATTTTCCCCAGCCTTTCTCACGGATGGTAAACTCGGGGTGGTGCTACCACCCCCGGTGCCCACCTCCTTGGGGTGGTCGGCCACCCAAACCCCGTGCCATCAGGGAGGTCGTAGCCACCCCCTTGAATCTGGTGGTCGCCACCACCAGATCGGGCAGTCCAACCACCTTGCATGGTGGTTGAGCGTAGCGCCGCCAATCAAGAGGAGAGGGGTGCAATTTTTTTCAAAATGGTTGGAAGTATATAGTATTACTCTTTTTGCAATGGTTTTACAATTGGCATCCGAAAACCAAGTCAACAGTCAACTTGTTGGAAATTCAAATTCCTTAAGCATATTATTATAAAATTTTTTGACAACCCGATTCAGAAGTTCCCAATCTTCATGAATTAACCACATTATTCCAAACTCTAACCAAATTTTAGAATACAACGCCAATATCTCCCACATGAAGTATGCAACATCCTCATTTCGTTTCCCTTCTCTTCTTCTCTCTTCTTTTCCTCAAATTTCTTCGCAACCAAACGGAGCAAAATGCCGGGGCTATCAGATCCAGAGCAAAGCTGCCCAAATACCCAAACTACCCCCAACAAATAAAAATCTACCACCCCCTAACTGACCACAAAACAATGACTAAAACCGCCACTGAAACACTTCTAACGGCAAAAAAAATACAAAATAAAAACCGAAATTAAGTGCTGAAAATGATGGTAGATCTGAGAGTATAAAAATTGAAAGAAAAAAAAAAAAAAAAAAAAAAAAAAAAAAAAAAAGGAAAGTGAGAGAATTACCGAGAAGGGATTGACCTCTTCCTCGTCAAATGGATTGGGATCGTTGTGCCGATTCATCGTCTCTCCCTACTTCTCAGATCCCTAATTTTTGCAGAAAAAAAAAAAAAAAAAAGCTCCGAGTTCACACCCTGAGAGAGAGAGAGAGAGAGAGAGAGAGAGAGGATGTGTGTGTGAGTGGTACTCTCTTTGTCTACTCTTTGTTCTGCTTGTTTGCTACGCGCGGGATAAGTTTTAGAAATTTTGCAACGGAAGAAACTTGCCCCCCGGATCTGAACATATTTACACAAATGTCCTTGCGTGCGTGTTTTCGGTGGCGGTTTCGGTGTGGTCACTCATCTCGTGCGTGCAAAAGTTGATGGGAAGAAAATGGGCGCCACGTCAGAGGGCATGTGAAATTTTGATGCTGTGATTGTGGCGTGGCAAAGATTTGTTGGTTTTAGGAGAGAGTTGGATAGGTGGGAGGTTTAGCATGGGGGTAGGATAGAGAGGGGGCTTGAGCAGTTGAGCTGCCTTTGCCTTAATTTGACGCATGCATCAAAACGGTGGGTCATGGCTTTTTCTTTAGCAACCGACTTTTGGTAGAGTAGGCTCGTATTTGATGGACCATAACCATAAACCAACGTTTAAGCAAAGTATTGCCCCGTCCCGGATGGGTAGATTAATTGGCCAAAGACCATGTCTCATAAAGTTGAGTTTATTAGTTTGAATTTTCTTCTTCCTAATATTTAGGGGCTACCAAAAGTGGTGGTTTTTGAGACTATGCAATGGATAATTGTCACATGAGACACCTAGTCTAACTACAAGAAAACTGGAGAGTCAAAATAGGGAGGATAACTGTTAAGGATAATATTGAAGATCCACATTCAAAGCATAATTCATCTTCGTTAAAAGATATCAAGTCTGAAGGTTGTATCACTTAGTAAATGTTATGTCTATTTAGATCACTACATTGCAACAGCTGTTTAGATTGCTACGTTACTAGTTATGTTTGTATAGCAGTCGTTTGATGTAACCTAACTCAGCTATACATGCGAGCAGTGGTGGATCCGGACATTTCAGAATGTAGGGGCCGTAAAAAAAAAAATTTCGCATCCTAAAATTTTTTTTTTGTGTCCTAAAAATTTTGTTCACACTGAAAATTTGGTAATTCACACAATATATGCATCACAAAAAAATATCTATAAAAGTTCATAAATATGTGCTCAAATTGATATATTAGAAATATAACATGTCAGCACTATATCAAAAAGGCAGAAATACAAAAAAATGTCTAAAAGTGCACTTTACGGTTTTTTAAAAATACGAAATCATCAAGTATCGAATCTAAATCGAAGCTCTCAGCAATTTCCCTTTCAATATAAAGAACTAAACTATTTGCAAGAAAATCATCCTCCATTTTGTTGCGTAGTCTAGGGCTAAGCAGATTCACCGAGTTCCGACCAAGACCGACCGGCACCAACAAGAAGATGGACGGTCGGCGGCGGGGATTTCCTCCTTCCGAAATTTTTCAGTCGGCAGGCGGTACAGGTTTTTTGGAAGTCGGTTTTTGCCATTACCGACCCGACTCATACTGACATTCAAAACGACGTCGTTTTGATTAATTTTAAAAATACTTATATATGTCTACTCAAAACGGCACCGTTTTGAGTAGCATATATATATCTCTCTTCTCAGTTCTCACTGTGCGCCCTAACCCATTTCCCCCAAGTTCCCAAGTCCCAACCCTAGCGCCGCAACCCTCGTGAGTCCATGAGTTCGTGCCCTCCTCTCAGTCTCAGCCCTAACCCATTTCCCCCAAGTTTCCAAGTCCCAACCCTAGCGCCGCAGCCCTCGTGAGTCTGTGACCCTCCTCTCAGCCCTAACCCATTTCCCCCAAGTTCCCAACCCTAGCGCTGCAGCCCTCTTGAGTCCGTGACCCTCCTCTTATCTCTTCATCTCCTCTCCGCGGCTCCTCCTCTTAGCCATCGACCGTCGCTGTCTTGGGTCCCCGACGAGGCGACGTCGGTCGTCTTCTCTTCTCAGTTCACCATTTCTCCCAACAAAAACGACTGAACAAGGTATTCTTCTGATTACCTAATTGTTTTAGATTTTTTTGTCTGATTAATAATGTTTTTTACCCTGTACTCTTATGTTCTTCTTTAAAGAACTTTACTTGAGTTGGGTGTTACAAAACTTCATGCTCAACAGCTCAAGTGAAAGGGTTTGATCTTACTCTAGAGACCTATGTTAAAGGAGAATATAGTATTCTATTTTTATCAGTTCTCTTTCAGATTTTAACAATGCCTTAATTAATGATTTAAAAATGTGATGAAAAAAGATTAAAAACAATATCTACTCCTGCCTTAATAATTTAAAAATGCTATCTTCATAATAACTAACATTATTGTGAAGATAAATATTTCACTTAATTGTGATTTCACTGATTTGACCTTACTTGTCATTTTGAACCATTTAAAGTCAAAAATAAAATATTTAACCAAAATTTAAGAGAAGAAAGGGTTATCATTGAGGATTTTTTGTCATTATTGAGGGTTTTTTTCTCATTATATAATCACTCACAGATGGATTCTCATGCTACCACTTCTGCGAAAGCTTCACCTGCTTCTGCAAAGTCTGCTGCTGCTGTTGCTTCTTCTACAAAGTCTTTACCTGCTGCTGTTACTGCAAGGTCTTCACCTGCTGCTGCTACTGAAAGGTCTTTTCCTGCTGCTGCTGCTGCGGTGGGAATTTTACCCGTACCTTCACCGACTACATCAGGTGGTGCTTCTCATACTCCATCTCTTGATATTCCAATTACTCCCATGGAAGTTGAAGATGTTGAATATGAGTCTGGGGATGTTCATAGAAGTAGTGGTGTAAGGGATGCTAGTTCTATAGGAACTGGAAGGGGTCGTGGGAGTTGTGGGAGTTGTGGGAGTCGTGGGGGTCGTCCACCACAACCTAGGAAACCAAAAAATATGTCCAAACCATCTGCAGCATGGGAAAATTTCACTAGGGATGAGAGTTCTTCCCAAGATGACCCTATGGCCCATTGTAATTATTGTGGGTCTGCTTATAAGTGTCATCCTAAAATTAATGGGACCTCTTCCATGCTTTACCATGTCAATACGTGCCCAAAGTATAAGATCCATAAGAGTAGACAAGATAAGAGTCAACAAATGTTTACCTTTGAGGCTAAGAAGGGGGAGGGTAATGCATTGATGATTGCAAAGTATGATGAGAAAAAAATAAGGGCTGCACTTATTGAAATGGTTATTGAGGATGAGTTGCCTTTTATGTTTGTGAATGGAAATGGGTTTAAGAAGTTCATGAAAGTAGTTGAGCCTCACTTCAACATTCCTTCTCGCTTTACAATGATGAAGGATTGTGTGAAAACGTATTTAAGGGCTAAGAGTGATTTGAAGCATATGTTTATGACAACTAATCAAAGGGTTTGCTTGACCACCGAGACATGGACTTCTATTCAAAATATGAACTATATGTGTGTGACTGCACATTTTATTGACCATAAATGGACATTGCATAGAAGATTGTTGTCATTCCGTCAAGTGTCAGATCATAAGGGCATCATAATTGGGGGGGCATTAGAGGAGTGTTTAGTAGAATGGGGCATTAGTAGGCTTTTGACAATTACGGTTGACAATGCCTCCGCCAATAATAAGGCACTGGATTGGTTGAAACAACGAATAATGTAAGAAGACACTATTTCTTTTAATGAATTTCTTCATGTGAGATGTAGTGCCCATATTCTTAATCTAATTGTGCAAAGGGGTTTAAAAGATGCTCATGACTCAATTGAGAATGTCCGAAATGTGGCTAGGTATGTGAAGTCCTCTCCCAAAAGACTAGAAAGGTTTAAGTCTTGTGCAGATAGACAAAAGGTTGCTTGTCAGGCCTCCTTGGTTCTTGATGTTCCCACTAGATGGAACTCAACCTATTCCATGTTGGAGGTAGCAGAGAAGTATAGAAGGGCATTTGAGCTTTTGCAAGAGGAAGATGGGCCTCTTATGCGTTATTTAAATCGAACTGTTGGAGGAAGAAAGGGGTTGGGGCCTCCCAAGGAGGATGATTGAAACAATGTTCATCATTTTGTACAATTTTTGAAGGTCTTTTATGATGTCACTATGAAAATTTCTGGTTCATTGTATTCAACTGCAAACTTGTTTTTCCAACAACTTTGTAGTGTTCGTAGGTAAGTGCTAAATTATGCTGGAAGTCCTGATCCTTTGGTGAGTGCTATGGCTAGGCAGATGAAAGTAAAATATGACAAATATTGGGGGAACTTTGAGAAAATAAACCAGTTGTTATTTGTGGCAGTTGTTATTGATCCTCGGTACAAGCTAGTTGCTTTTGAATATTGGTGTCAAATGAACCTTCCACAAGAGATGGCGAAAAATCTTGTTGATAAAGTGAAGGAGGACATAAATAATATATTTGACCAATATGTGGGCACTAGGGGAAATGTGCCAATGATGAGGTACAAAGTCGAGAGGCTCCACATTGTCATGCTTCAACATCATCCGAGTGCGTTTCATTCGACGACGACTCTTTCTTGAGTGAGTTTCATTCATTCCGAGCATCAAGAAATTTGATGGATTGTAAAACTGAGGTAGAGCAATATTGTTTGGAGGATGTTGAATCACCAAGTACAACCTTTGATATTTTGAATTGGCGGAAAGTTAATTCAACAAAGTTTCCGATCCTCTCCGAGGTAGCGCCAGATGTGTAGGCCATTCCAGTTACCACAGTTGCCTCAGAATCAGCATTTCGCACCGGAGGTCGTGTGCTTGATCCATTTAGGAGTTCTTTGGCTCCAAAAACAGTTGAGGCACTTATATGTATGCAAAATTGGTTGAGATCGTGTCCCGTTAGTTTGCGTGACACATTCTTGTCTAAGGTTGATGATGGCGAGAGCTATAAGTTGGATTTAGATATTAAATTATTAATATTTCCTACTTACTACAATGAATTTCAAATATACTTAATTGGTTCTTTCATTGAATAATTTAATTGTTTCCAATTCAATTTTCTAAGTTTTCTAATGTTTTTCTTGTTTTTTCTTGTGGTAGAAATTATGTCCAATATTATTAATGTTGACGAGGACAATTAAGGATTGAGACTTTCTCACATAGTGTTTTTTGGTTGGTTTTATTGACTTTCTTAGTTGATTTAATTAATTGGTTATTTACTTGTTGGCATCATATTTGAATTAACCTTATATATTCTTTTTATTTGCCTTTTGAAGGCTAATTGGCTGCTGTTAGGGCTGTTGCTGACTTGCTTGGGAAGCTTGGGAAGCTTAGGACTAATTATGATCTTTTGAGAAGACTACTATTTTGAGACTACTTTGTAAAATTAGTTTATGTGTTGGTTTCCTTTAGAATTTAGACTACTTAGTTGCTTAACTTGTTTATGAGTTTATGTTTTAAACTCTTCATATTTGTGTTTGCTTGATTGCTTGATTGTTTGATTGTTTATTTGATTATTTGATTGTATGATTATTTGATTGTTTGATTGTTTGATTATTTGATTATTTGATTGATGCTATAAATAATGATTGGAACTGTTGGAGAATTTTTTGCTTATTATGTGATATTGTGTATATATATGTTTGCTTGTAATTTGGTATTTGTTTGGCAACTTTGGCTTATTATGTTTATATTTGATTGTTCTATTATTTGATTTATGGACTGAAAAGTATTGGATGTTTTAACAAATATATATGTTTGCTTGTTATTTGGTATTTGTTTGGCAACTTTGGCTTATTATGTTTATATTTGATTTATAGACCGAAAAATATTGGATGTTTTAACAAATATATATGTTTGCTTGTTAGTTGTTATTTGGTATTTGTTTGGCAACTTTGGCTTATTATGTTTATATTTGATTGTTCTATTATTTGATTTATAGACTAAAAAGTATTTGATGTTTTAACAAATCGTTTTTCACAATCTTATCAAATTTCAGTTTTGTTATATAATTGAAATTTTACTTGTAAAAAACATTTGAAAGCTTTGATTTTTTTTTACCAAAGTAAATTGGCCTGAGGCAGCACCTAGAAAAAATAACAAAATTCTGTCAAAGTTTTATCAGCAAACAATGGTAAAATTGAAAGCCCATCAAATTTTTAACAGCAAAAAATTATAAAATTCAAAGCCCATCAAACTAATCAAAGTTTTAACCAAAATATATGAAAATTCGGCCCAAAAATGGATATGTACAGTAAGCCCAATACAAAAACTAGGCCCAACCCAAACCGGGAATTACCGACCGACACCGACCGACTTTGTCGGTAACAGTCGGTTTCGGTAATATTATTGGGCAGTAGAAGTCGGTTAATTAACCGAGTATACCGACTTTGTCAGGGCGGAATGCGAAATGAAAAATTTCATACCGTAACCGACTCTACTGACCGATACTCACCCCTAGCGTAATCTTGTTTTAACAATTTTCATTGCTGAAAATGCTCGTTCGGTAGTTGCTGTAAACACCGGAAGAGTCAAAATAAGATGAATCAATCTATCAATAAAATAGTATGTCTTTGATTTTTCTGTCTTTGCCAATCCTTGGCATAATTCTGCAATAGAAGACAAATTTTGTAATGTCTGATCGGTACGAACATCAAATTCAAAATACCTCAACTGATATCTCAAATTAATTTTCTCCTACTCAAAAAAATCAAGAGGATAATACTTATCCGCAATGATACATATATCGTCAACTTTGAAGGATTTATAAGCATCTTTTGGATCCAAAGCAGAGCTAAGTATCAAAAGTTCCTTCGCCTTTTCACCAAATCTACTATCAAGCTCTTGCAATTGAAAGTCGATAGTAATATTGAATATGTCAAAATAATAATGATGCTTCATTATAATGTGATTCTTTTGATTACGACATCGACCTTCAATATAACAAGCACTCAAATCCGGAATGTCAATTTCAGATTTCTTGCAGAAAGAGACAATGTTCTCAAGCAAATTATCCCAACCATCATCTCTCAACTTTTGGATAAGTTTTTTCGCAATAGAAACTAAATGAATAGCATTCAAAATGTCGAGAGATTTTTGCTGCAACACTTGACAAAGAACATCAGTAATGCCCATGAATTCCTTCATTAAATGTAAAATAAATATAAACTCAAAAGATGTAAGCATTTTACAAGCAGCCTTAGCATCTCCTCGTTGAGAGTAAGTACCTCATTCTCTTTGAGCATCTTCAAGTACTGTACAAGTAGCATCAAACATCTTTATAATGCTACAAATAGAATTAAAATGAGAACCCCAACGAGAATCACCAGCTCGTTTCAAAGTGTCAATTTGGTTAGTCCCTTTTCCAGTTTCAAGCTCACCAATTAATAGCTTGCATATGTGCAATTTGTGCTGCATGAACAACTTGTAGTAGATCATGACGTTTACATGAAGCACTGGCCACATTGATAATAAAATTCAAATTTGTGAATAACACATGAACAGAATCCACCTCTCTAGATGCAACAATTAATGCTAATTGTAATCGATGAGCAAAACAATGAATATAGTATGCACAAGGACAATCATTAAGAAATAATGCTTGCAATCATTTCCATTCACCACGCATGTTACTAGCACCATCATCTCATGCTTCATCAACAATAATGCAAAATTTAGAGTCTCCAATATCTTCACAAATTTTATTTCCTACTTTACTTGTAATGACATGCAAAATCTCCTTTTGAATTGTATGTGAAGTATACTTTGCAGATTGTGGAGCATTTTCCAAAACAACATTTGCAACTTTCTCATTATATGATGCCAAAATTTGAATCATCTCAAGAAAATTACCTCGATTTTTTGAATCAAGAGTCTCATCATGACCTCTAAAAGGACATCCTTGAAATGTAAGCCACCGAGTAACATGAATAGAAGTTTTCACACGAAGTCGATTATTTAGAATTTGTTATGTATTTTGTGCATTCACTACTTTATCAATATGTTGTGCTTGATTTCGCAAATCCTCACAATATTTCACAGCATTATTATGAGGTGAACAAGGATCCTCCCCAATATGAGTCAAAAAGGCACTATTGTTTCCATCATGAACCTTTTTCCAACTTCTAAACCCCTTTATAGTAAATACATCCCATCCAGGACGTCCAAGTGCTTTCATAGAAAAAAGATAACATGGTAGACAATATGCAGCATCCGTAGAACGAGAATACTCAAGCCAAGTTGAAAATTGTGTGAACCAAGAAGCTTGAAAGCGACGAGGGTGCTTTTCTAGTCCAGAAAGTGGATATTGTTCATTTCGAAGAATAAGTTGTTATGGACCATGTTTCAAATAAGCCCGTCTTATTTCATCCTGTTGATTGACTGGATAGTCCCACATCAGAGGACGTAATCCTGGATCTCGTTCTATAGAAAAAACATTAACTTCATCAACATTAAGTGTGGATAATTTAAAATGTGCCTCTTGTATCTCCGCAATTAGAGATTCTCCGCAAGGATGTTCTTCATCTTCAACCCTTGAAGATTTAAGATGATGCTCATCGGGATTTGAAGTTTCGGCATTAAGATCCAACGGTGTATTACTTTTTGAAATGTCGGCTTCTTTCCTTTTAAAGAACGAATCAATAGTTTTAAACTTTGACATGATGCATGAACCTAAAATTTTCAAGTTAAATCACAACCCTGTAAGATAGACGATCGAATTACCAATATACATTACCAATAATAGAACAAATGCAACTATTTATGATGGGTAGTACCATTAACATGTATTATTCTTTTAATTTGATTAAAGCCTAAAGAGGCTAAATAGTAACACAACAACAATTTTCGCTCAATTTCATGTTTTCAGACTTTCAGTTATGCTACAATTTTTACCGTATTGTTTAATTGTTCTACATCAAATTGATGTATATTTATAATGATTAATGGGTACCACTAGCATGTATTATTCAATTTTTTCTCTTAATTTGATCAAAGCCTAAAGAGTCAAAGAGGCTAAACAATATCATAACACAGCAGCAATATAACAATTTCAGAAATTAGAATAAAAAAAATTAAGCAGATTCTTGGGATATCTACCTCAGTGTTTCCGGTAAAAATCCAATCTCCCAATGGACCCAATCCAATTTGTTAATCTGACCAGTGACCACCTATTTTCTACCCTGAATATACATGACACCCATTAAGCCTTAAAGGGGAAAAAATCAATACACTAACATGTATCATTCTCTTAATTGCTAAACAATGTCATAACACAATAGTTGAACAACCTGAACATCATCAATATAACACTTCCAAAATAGAAACAAGTTACCAGATTCTTGGGATTATGGAATACCTTAGTGCCGCAGGCTCGCAGTTGTCGCTGGTAAAAATCCAAGTCCCCAAATGGGCCAAACCCCAATCAGACTGATTGAATCAATAATTAGTTCCCGACTTCCATTGCTGCCTTAAAAAGACATAATAGTATGACACCCATTTAAATTATAAACAATTTTTGGATGCTCTTTTTTTATCAAGGGAAAAAAAAATCAAAATTTAATGCATAAAATTAACCCTAAATCAATTCTGATTTTTAAGGGAACAAAGGATGCAAAACCCACTTGATATCTAATCTTCGGATCTTCACTCTTATAAGTTACAAATGCAATTTATTAATGATTATGGCTTGGAGTTGGAGTTGGAGCGTCTATGTGAAAAAGGAGAAAAAATCGAACCTTTAGATGCCTTCCTCGATCTTTTTGCTAATATTATGTGAAATTATCTTACTTACAAGTGAATCAAAGAATAAGAAACAAGAAAAAGGGTTTTATAGGCACTCATAATTATTTTTCAGGAATTACAGTTTTTATTACAAATTTCTTTTTTTTTTTAAAAAAAAAAAAAATTAGAAATGAGAATGGAAAACAAAGAAGAAGGAATGAGAGAGAGAGAGAGAGAGAGAAGATTTAATCAAAGCCGTTAAAATGGGACGGAGGGAATATACCAAAGATTTGGTTTCACATATAAGATGCGTGGCGTAGTCGCAAGTGCTGAAAAGCAGTAATTTGTACGTGGCCCATAGGCGGAGCTGATGATTGCGTTTGTCTGACTCTGAGAGAGAGCGTTTGAGAGCTAGAGGGACTGAAGGAGAGAGACGAAGAAGAGAAAGGGAGAGAACTCAGAGGCGAGTGCGTGAGAAAGAGGGAAAAGAAACAATTTTTTTTTTAATAACTTGTGGGGCCATGGAGAATGGAGCAGACCAGGAATAATTTTTTTTTTTTTTTTTTTTTAATACTTGGAGGTGCCCTATGTAGTTGATCGTGTGCTCAAGACAAGTGCTTAAATTTTTCTTTTAAAAAAAATTCTTTGTGGGGGCCCTATGTAGCTGGACGAGTGGTCAATAACTGAACTTGTGCTCAAACTTTTTTTTTTTTTTTTTTTTTTTTTTTTTTTTTTTCAGTATTTCTTGTGGGGACGGTGGCCACCTCTGGCCTACATGTGGCTCTGCCACTGCATACAAGAAGCCTACTCTGATTGTAGTAGTGCAACACAAACATAAATTAGTTGCAACTTTTACAATTACATTGTAGATGACCTGGCTAAAGTCGCCGAAAAGAATGAACGCCGTGATGTTATGGATTGATTAGTGTTATACCTATAAAATATGGGTCAAATATCAGAAGTCAAGAGAAAGTCCAGGATTAACAACCGAGCTTAGCCATCTAGGGTGGTCACAAAAGGGTAACGAACTCCTCCGTTACTAAAATAGATAGCACCATTTGTGAGATACACATTAATGATCGGGAGCATATATCCCGTTCATAACAGTCAAAAAGAGCATTAATGATCGGGATTGCATATCCCGTTCATAACGGTTAAAAACACATTAATGACTGGAAAACGCACATTTTGTCTGTAACAGCTGAAAAATTGGATTATTAACTCTATTTCCCCTAGTATCTCTCATTCTCATTGCAACCGAGCCTATAACTATGTGAAGACGTAAAGGAAAAAAGGTAAGCAATATATTTGAATTCTTAAGGATTAGAAACAAAGAAATGATCTAATTTAGACATCGGAGTGAGACCTGCCGGCACCCCACCGGCGAGTTTTCCTGATTGGTTATTGTTTTACAGGAATTAAAGAAGCGCGAAGACCAACAAAATTGAAGATCAAGATGCCGCGAAGAATATGAAGAACGCGCATATCTCACCAATTGGAGACTATTGGACCAAAAAATGTCCTAACAATTAGCATTGAATGCATAATGGACATTGGATCTGGATTTGGAGTTTTACGTAAACCAAAAGAGGGCATTGGCTATAGAGATCCAAAAAAGCAAGGGAAGTACAAATATGCGGAGGGGTCTGGCAATAGTGGTGGAGGGGTGCATGGTCAGAGAATGAAACTATTTCCCATGTGTTTCCTTGAGATAAGACTTCTTTATAGCATTGGTGAGACTCCATTAATATGTCTTGGTGTAACACTCACCATTCCTTCTAGCTTTCTCATTTTGTCATTTATTCCTTGATTCTTTTCCTAGCCTGCATCAAGAAAATTGCAGAAAATGAGAGGATCTCCAACTAAGGAGATCATGAAGATCAAAGGATGGGAAAAATTCACTGGGAATTGGGGAGGGAGAGACAACCTCTTCAGGTGAACCTAGGCCTTCAAGTAATTTTCAATTTCTGTAACTTTTCCTTGTAGCATGGAGTTGCTACATCAGACGTGGTGCTTTCTGTATTAGATAATTTTTTTTTTTTCAATAAAGAATGAGCATTTATTTACTCACATATTTTTTAAAAAAATTTTTTAAAAAATCAATCCTCATTTCAACTACAAAAAAAAAAAAAAAAAAAAAAAAACAAAAACAAAAACAAAAACAAAACAAAACAAAACAACATGAAAAGTCAATCCTCTTTTCAATTAAAATTAGTTTGAATGCTTTTCATAGGTGTCGAGAACACCTATGAAAATCATTCCAACTAATTTATATAATACTAGTGGGGATAGCACGTGCAATGCACGTGCTTGGTTCTCAGAGTTAAAATATGAGAAATAGTTAATTTACATAGCACACATATGTCTTCATCTTGCATGACTACTTTAAAATTTGTTTCAAAATATACTACTTTACAATTTAGTTAGTGAAAGGAAAAGATGAAGCTATGAATTATTCGGTTGTGAAAATTAATCCATCTTTGTTTGGTAGCTCTTCAACAGTAGTAATGTTGAATCTTTGGTGTGGTCCTTCACGTCCACCAAACAATGTAGCTCTTAGCCGAATAATAAATTGTTGCTCTGAAAAAAGCCTTGCAAGGCTTTCTATATTAGTAATGTCTTCCCATTTACAAGATAATAAAAGTTAGATAAGTTTGATGAATCATAAAAATAAGGAGGAAAAAGTCGTGTTGCAAAGCTTCCATAAGAAGTGGAAGCTATTTGTTGGTACTATAAAACAAAAAAAGTGGAAGACAATGATAACCTATATTCCTAATATTGAGTTTGAGTAACAAAAATATTTTGAGCTTTGAGAATTTTAATTTTGATTTTTTTTTTAATACCTCAGTGTTGTATAACATTAATTTTGTTGCTGAGAATTGCAAGAACTTTTCTGCATCTTCCCCAAACGAAGATGCGACTAACAAACCAGTTGCACCATGTAATTCCATGAGATCAGTTTCTAATTTAATCAAAATTTATAGTCCAGCTTGTGAAGTTATTGTTAAAATCATTGATGTGAGAACTTCTTCTTCCCAACAAGCAGAAGCTGATTCAGTTCATCAAGGAATGACTTCATTTGAATTTGTATTCATCTTACATCTCATGAAAGAAACTATGCAGATTACCAATCATCTATGTCAAGCATTGCAATCCAAATCTCAAAACATTTTAAGTGCCATGCATCTTGTTTCATCCACTGAAAGGTGTATCCAACAATATAGAGATGATAAATGGAAAGTTTTACTTACTAAAGTGAAGTTGTTTTGCAATAAACGCAATATAAATGTTCCAGATATGAATGCCGGTTATGTTGAGAGAAGAGGTCGAGCTTGCAATCAACAAGCTGACTTTACAATTGAGCATCATTATCATGTGGATATTTTTTGTGCTGCAATAGATTCTCAATTGCAAGAATTAAATCCCTGGTTTAGTGAGTATGCAGTGGAGTTGCTTATTCTAGGCTCAGTACTTGATCTTCGAGCTGCACGTGAATCTTTTAGAATTGATGATATTTGTCAGTTGGTAAATAAGTTTTATCTGCAAGACTTTACCGATCTTGAAAAAGAACAGTTGGAAATAGAACTTCACCATTATGAGTATAATATAGTTCAAGATTCAAGTTTCCAAGGATTGTTAAATATTTCTGAATTGTGCTTATGGTTGGTTAGAACCGGAAAATCAACTATCTACCAACTTGTTTTTTGAGTTGTTGTGCTTCTGCTTACTCTTCCCGTTTCTACCGCAACTACAAAATGAACATTTTCAGCCATGAATATCATCAAAACTAAGCTTCGTAATAAAATTGAAGATGAGTTTCTAATGGATTCTCTGATATTGTATATCAAAAAAAAAAAATTGCTGCGACACTTAGTACAGATTCAATCATAGATGATTTTTGGGATATGCAAACACGACGGGTTCCATTTTGATAGGTGCTTGAGCTAAAATTTGAAATGTTTTATGACACAACTATCTATGTATATATATATTTTTTTTCGTATGTTTATCTTTTTGTTAAAACTGAATTTAAGTTAATTTTTTTTTTGGTCTACATTACTTTATGTATTTTAAATTTATACCTCGGTCCCCTATCAAATTTTTTGTATCCGTCCCTGTGGCGTCTGTGAAAGACTTGAATAACAGTTTACTGCTCCTCTAGAGTACTGGCGGCCTAGAGAGAACTTAAAAATATTGACAATTGGATTTGATGAGTGTAAGCGAACTTTTCCCAATAACCTTTACATATACGGGGTGTGGACAACCTACAACCAACCCAAAGACTACCTTAACCCACGACTGTAGCATACTAACCGAATTCCCAAACATACCTCATTTGTAGCACCAAATCAGAGTTTCAACACCTAGCACACACCAGATGTACCCCCTTCTAATTTTTTCCCCCCCTCTCTCTCTCCCCCCCCCTCTGCTCTGCACAGCGCACCCTCCCTCTGTCTCTATCTCTCACGAACGGCGCCGGCCTCCTCCCACTGGTATGTACATTTTTGTTGCTTTGATTTTTTTTTTTTTTTTTGGTCTTGCTGGGGGTTTGGGTTTTCGTTTGATGATCATCAATTTGAGGTTTTTTTTTTTTTTTTTTCCTTCTGGGATTTTTTTCTGCTGGGTTTGGGATTTGTCTTGCATAACTTTCAATTGTTGGTTGCAAAATAAAGTCCCAGTAGCGACACTCTCAATTTTTACTAGCCACAGACGTTTTTGGGCCTTAAAACGTCATCCATTAGTCACTAAAAATTAAGGTTTTTTGTAGTGACTGCAGCATACTAACCCAATTCCCAAACATACCTCATTGTAGCACCAAATCAGAGTTTCCTCCAAAAGAACAAAACGAAAAGACCGAAGCTCGTGGAAACCATTGCTGATAACTATGATGCAGAGATGGTGCGCCAAGCTTCAGTCTCTGGGCCTTCGGTCGACCCACACTCTTCCTTCTCGCTCTTCTTCTACTTCACGTCGCCTCATCCACACTTTCCCACAGCTCCACCAACCCCTCCATTCTGCATCGAGGAGTAGATGGAGCTGCAGGCCTCTCCTCAATGCCACTTCAACAGCCCATTCTTCACTGGCTTTGCACCCATTTATCTTCCCGGTTCCTCCATCTGTAAGTTGGGCTTGTGTTTATTTTTGTCTTCTTTTTGATTTGTAGCCATTTTCTTTATTGTCCATTTGGTTACTGAGGAAATGCCCAAGAGAGGAAGACCCTGAATTTTGAATGTTATAGTTGTTACATGCAATCTTATCCAAACTTTTGGCATGGTGGGATTGACTAATTCGTTTCAAGTATTGGAATTTGAAGTTTGGGTATCCTTTTGCTTGTGAATAGATACCTTTTATTTGTTTATATGTGTGTAGGTAGTTCAAGTGCGGCATGTTTCGTCGAGAGAGCGGAAGAAGAGGAGAAAGCCAATGACACCGGTCACGTCCAAGTTAAAGAAAACCAAAATGAAGTTTTATTCGTAGGTTTACGCATTTATATCGCTTCTTTTGAAACAACTATTATTCTTTTGTGTACTAAATGGTTTTGATGTTTCTTGATTAGGTCTTACAAGTCTAGGTTTAGGACAATGAATGATGGGAATATTCGGCGCTGGAGGGAGGGAAAGCGGCACAATGCGCATTTGAAGGTCTGATTTTTTTTTTTTTTTTTTTTTTTTTTTTTTTTTTTTAAATCCCTATGAAAATTGAATTCTCAAATCCATATCTTATCTGTTTGAAAATTGAACAAGTCTTAGATGCGCTTTAAAAAAAACAGTGCCAATTTTCATGATGTAGTAACATGACTTTAGGTTGCATTGCATTTAGAAACATATATTTAAACTATCAATCTTCTTTAAGAAGGTAGTATATGCATACTATCTTTTTATTTGAAGCGGGTTTTTGTCATCATGGTTTCTCTCTTGGTTTATTTGACCCTGCACTATGTTACACAACTCAAAAAAAAAAAATTGATATGAGTTGAAATGTGAGTTAAGATCTCTCTATTATTTGCCTATCGAATGCGAGCAGATTGTAAAATCGCCTTTGGATTCATAACCTGTTAATTTACTTACAAAAAAAAAAAAAAATTACTTGTGCCTTTGCTTCTGGTCTTTAAATCATTTATGAACAATTGTGTTCATTATAGCTGATATGAATATGAATTATTAAAATATATATGCATCATTGACGAAGATGTCTTGGCCATGTTCTTGGGCTTTGTCGAGGAGTTTAGAGGGATCTCCATCTCCTTTGGTCTTGAAGACTAAAGTGCTACTTGTTTTCTAGCCCATGTCTTCACATATTTGTAACCTTCCTCTGATAGTATGCTAAAGTTCCTCATTGATGGTTGCTCTCATTGATTCTGCCTTATATAAATTACAAATGAGAATATTGTGTTTGGTTTATGTGCCTAATGGGTATGTTGGGTGATTAGGGTAAAATGTTTGGCCATTATTTTTGAGTTGAATGGTTTAAACAATTCTCTGAGAGTGTCTTTTCTTGGGTTATTGTGGAGGCCACAATAGGTGATCCGTGGATTTTGGACACTAAAAAAAAAAAAAACGTGTTCTATGTTATGTTGTTGCTTGCTTAGTTGTGGGTTATATTCTCTATTGGGTGCATTGCTTGTCCAATTTTAAGATCAAGCTTGGGATACTACCCAAGGATCCTTTGTTAAAAAAAATCATGTCTTGACTTCGCTGCATGATTTCGAGCTTGGTTTAAGCTTTTATTCCAATGATTTCATTAGTTTTCTTTCTTGTGTCATTCATAGGTACTTAGATCTAGAGTAGATTTGATATGAACCAGCCAAAGATGCCACTTTTCAAGCAAATTGACGCTTAGAAAGAGTTAAAAGAAAAAATTCCAGCAATATTCAAGAAGATAAGATTGAAGTTGGAACAATAAAAGATCAATTTCTAGGCTTCAAAGAAAAGGCTGTCTACAATGACTCAATGACTCAAATAAGGCTATTTATATGTTAGAGAAGAAAAGGCTGTCTACAATGACTCAAATAAGGCTATTTATAATAGCCTTTATTAACCCCTAAAATCCTAACCCTTCATCTGTCATAGAACAAATAAATCTTAACCATCCAACTTCATTAAAAGTCACATGACCTTTTTAAAACACTAAAAACATAATAATAGAAATCATACCATAATAATAAAAGATTGGTATTGAAATAGGTAATAGACTGGATAAAATAAACTAGGGGGCTTTCTTTGCTTTATGCTTAGATGCCCCTGGTTCAATCCCTTCGGGTTGGAAAAAACTCGGCTCTGAATGAGAAAACCTCATATGTTTCAATATACAAATCAGAATCAATTTTCTTCAACTCTTCTTTAGCAATCCATCTACTTTCACTAGTTGACTTACCCAATTACTTCACCAATTACCGCCTATACTGATTACCTTTCCTTTATATAACTTCTTTGACATCAAGTACATCTTCAATAACGTCTTGTTGCACTTTTGGTAGTTCAACTTATTCTTCAACAACTTGCATTTCTCCATCAAGCCTGTCAAATGAGTATAAATCAGAAACATTAAAGATTGGGCTAATTTGCAAATCTGGTGGTAATTCAAGCAAATAAGCATTTTTGAGCTTTTCTTCTTCAACATTTTACATGGCCCACACTTCCTTGACTTGAAGTTGTGATAAGTTCCTTTAGGAAACCTTTCACGCCACAAATACGCTAATACCATGTCACCTTCTTCAAACTCCTTAACCCATCGATGTTGGTTAGTTGTTGTGGCATAGGCATCATTACTAACCTTGAGAGCAATCCTTGCTTTCTCATGAACTCTCTGGATTTGGTCAGCAAAGGCCTCTCCATCATCACTAACTCGAGCTTCCTGTGGCATATCGCTCATGAGATAACATAGAACATGGCATATAAAAACTGTCGGGGAAACCATGGTTCCAACATCAATGAATTGGCTGTAGCATTCAGTTGCAGCTCTGAGATCTTCGTTCTTATACCCAAGCCTTTCTAAGATGTGTATAGCAGTCAAATCCATTCTTAGCTACAGCACCATGCGGAATACCCATCAATAAATGAGATGGGACCTAGATGTCCTTCTGAAGAGAAATCAAAGCAGCAACTAAAGACTTTGGATTTGGACGCCCTCGGGGCTCATACTTTAAACATCGTGAAGCTAAATGTACTAATTCAGTCCTCTCATCATTTGAGAATTGGCCTCCCAAACAAGAATCGGTAAGTGTATGAGGATTCTTGTCCCGTATTAGGTCAAGTGCATGATTTGGAGACATATTTTCTGCTGAGAAGATCAAGCAAGAGTTCCAAAACTATATATTACATTTTAAGATTTAACTTGTATCCTTAAATACTCAGGAGGAGTAAATGCCAGGTTTGTACCGTAACTTTTCCCATTGCACTGTTTTTCATCAAACCAAAGCATGAAAATCTCAGGTTGTCATCATCATTGAGACAATTCTATAAGCATTCAGATCATGATAAAGAGCACATTCTTTGCTAGTACAATATTCTAGAGCTTGTGCAAGATGCAAAGCAACCCTTAATCGCATTGCCCATTTCATTGGTTGTGTTTCCCAATGAGCTTGTACAATAGCAAGTGCTTTGCTATTGTATCATTGGGCATATATTCTGGTACAAATAACCTCTCATTAGCCTCAAACTTTGCAGCAGTTAAGAAGCTATTACCTTATTGTGTTTAGAGGAACTACTGTCTTCTTCCCTAAGAGGATGCAATGTATAGTGTTTGTTTTTCCTTCGGAATAAGTGTTGGCTTTGGTGTGGTGGATCATGTCATTGTCATATAACCATGGTCTACCCAATAGAGTGTGTGACATGCATCCATAGGCACAATATTACACAGCCTCACTATCAACATTGTCACACATGGAAAAATTGACTAAACAATGAGATGTGACCAGCACGCTGTTACCTTTTCAAAACCAGCAATTTTGTAGGGATAAAGATGCTTTTCAATAGGCAATTTCAACTTTTCAGCTGCTTAATGTTCTCTTGGCTACTCCCATCAAGAACATCACACACCTTCCTACCACAAAGAACTCATGTTTGGAAGACAATCTTCCTCCTCCACTCTCTGTGTTGTCATCACTCCATCAACATGCTCTTCCTCATCATCGTTGTCATCATAAGTTGGTTCCGGTAGGACTTCTTCCTCTTCCTATAAGGTTCATCAACCGTTGTGGACAAGCATATGAAGTGTGTCCCCTCTCTCTTCCCAAAACACTGCACTTGTGATCCAGAACCAGCATTGGAAGAGGCTGGACCAGAATTGCTTTGTGCTCTATTTATATTCTTTCCCTTTTCACTTCCGTCTCTATTGGCAGTATTTCTATCCACTGTCCAGTCCATTATAGTAGTATCTTGACCAATCTTTTGAGCTGTCTGGCCATTACAAACACTGAACAATTGTTGAACCCTTTTGTGTTGCACTATCAACTCTATCAGTCAAAGGTTTCCTTGCACTGTATTGCAACACCTGCTTTTTTGCCATTAAGGCATATTGTCGAGGATCTTCAAGATTAAATAAACAAACCACTCCCAATTAATCTTTAATGGATTGGTTCAAGCCAGCAAGTAACAAGATGTCATCTACTCGTTTGTCTCATTTAAACCAACTCAAATAGCGAGGTTGTTGAACTCTGAAGTGTATTCCTCCACAGACATCCCTCTTTGTTTTAATGAGTGGATCTTTCATATGATTCCATTGCATAATCAGCCAACAAAAATTGCTTCTGCAACTTCACTTTCATATGCTCCCATGTGTTGATTTTTGGCTTGCCTTGCTAGCACATTGCTCTTCAACTCTTTTCCATCATTGAAGTGCAATACCCTTCAATTTAAGCCTCACAAACAGCTTCCCTCAAAATAAGTCTAGCTTCCCAATTTAAATAATCCGCATGCATATTTCCAAAAAAAAAACCAGAAACTTCTATTTTGATTCCTCCACTGTTTAAATCAAGCTATGCACCAATTGATCCTCTAATCTGCCTTGTGCTGCATGTTTTACAGGTCCAGCATCATGAAAGGGGTTCATCTTCTATTTCATTACTCTCATCCTCAATACCAAACTGATATGATCCCAATAACAATTTAAACATGATTAACATTGTAATCATTGTTAATTTGTTATGTCATTATGAGGACTGCTGAATTGGATTGTGCCACATCATGAACAAAAAAGCTAAGCTGACATGTTTGATTATGGCTTTTCTAGGCATGGCACTGAGAAAACTATGTGGCAGACACCATCGAAGCACACGACCTCCCCCTTCCCTAACTCGCTAGGCCATCACCATTAGGCACCACCTGTCACACAAAATAAGAGTCTGAGTTGCTAATGTATGTTTAAACTTTATATACAGGACAGGGTGAAAGGAGTACTCTTAAAGTCTCATGCATTCTATTAAAAAATAAGGGCGTTTTTATCCTGCTAGTTAAAAAAGCTAAGCTGACATGATAATTGTTAAAGAAGGGGAGTGAAATACTTCGGATCGTAACACTTTCTCCGTCTTTTGGCTATGAATACTGAATTTATACCCTAATTCAAGGATGTGGCTGTTGGGTAGTATATTAGTATCGGATTAAGCTATTTAATTTACTGTTGCAGTTTCTAGATTGGGGTTTTTCCCTTGCCGTAGAAGGTAGATCCGCTTTGCTCACTTTTACTCTCTCCAGTTTGGGAGGCATTAAGCAGTCTTATTGTGTGGAGAAAAGGAGTTGATTGCAGTTTGAAAGATTCACTCCTTATGCAATGGTGGGCAGAATGACAAATTGAATGTCCTGAAATGCCTCAAAACATTGATATCATCTTGAGATTGAAACACTGAACTGTTTATTGCTCTCTAATGTGCAGTTTTGCTTTTCCACCTTTGGTTATTATTATGATTTCGTTATGTTTCATTCTGGTAATGCAAAATAAGGAAACTGTGAATGTGGCTAACTTACTTGAAGGTAATGAAATTTTGAGTAGTCAATGAAATTTTGGTATTTAATGCAGTCAAAGAAGTCGAAACGCAGACTCAGACAACCTGCCATAGTCCCTCTAGCTTATGCCAAAGTGATGAAGAAGCTCAATTTTTGTGCTTAAAATATCGGGAGTCCACTGTTGGTGCTGTAATTCCTGGATTGAAAGAGGGAAATGTTCACCTCTGGCTTTCTGCATTTTGGTGTCTCTTTCTGATGTTTGCATTTCAGATTCCCTAGAAGAAGCAAGTTGTAGAGAATCGATAGATTCAAGTTGAGCTATGACTTATCAAAATGATACTCTTAATAAAACATCCTAGATTTTTGGGATTGCTGTGTTTTTAGCTGGTACTGCTTTTCTTTTATATCTAATTAGAAATTCTAACTATTTGGAGGATGATAATGATTTCACAGGAGCTTTTGTCTATGGAAAGTGCAAACTTTACAATCTTAACTGTTTCAAGCGTGCTTTGCTATCAACATGATTGTGGACAATCGTTAAGAATGAAAGACCAAAGTTTTCCCCAATCAACATGGCGTTTTCAGATTAGAATTACATTGGTTTACGAGCATCTTTGAAATTGCATTGGAAAATAGAATTTTTGTCTATAAAAAGATGTTTTTAGAAGAAAAAAAAAAAACCTTCTGTAGTTCTTTTACCAAAAGAACCAATTTTTGCTTGGCTCAGTTTTTTTTATTTACTAAAAGCACTTTTTAAACTTTTTAACTTAATTCCAAATAGGTTCTACATGCAACAAAACTCGTAGGCATAGCGCTCAGTAGGACCCTACACCTTCATTTCCCATTTTTCGCAAGGGCTTTGATTCCCACGCTATCATCTTTCTTTAATGAGTAATGTTAAATGTCTTTTTTGTGTCCCTTAAAAAATTATGTGGTCTCCAAAAATCACAATTAGATTAAAATTTAGTAATTATATATTACATATTTAATGGTAATTTTAAAAGACACAAAAATGATATGATATGTAGCATTACAAATCTAATGATAATTTTACTATATAGGTCAACCTAATCCGATTCATTTAATTAAATAAGTCAAATTTTTGAGCCTAACCTTTTAATTTTGTATTGAGTTTGTATTGGATTCACGGGTCATGTCAAAAATTGATTGTCATTATGTCGCTTGTTAGGTTTGGATCGTGTCGAAGTATGAGTATAAAATTATATATGTCAACCATAATCCAATAATTTCTAAACGGGTCATATTCCTCAGTTCTAATATTTTAATTTCATACTAAATTTGTGTCAGTCAAATTTGCGAGTTATGTTAAAAATTAATCGCCGTAATCGAAAGGCATAAAAAGTTTAAGGTGTACTGTAGGAGGGGGGCTCAACAGAAACCCGTTTAGCAAAGGTGAATGGCAGTATAACGTACATGTTTTTCTCGTAGTTGAAACAAATTCTTTAAGGAAATGGTTGGTACAAGATGTTTGAGAATCACTTCTCCAACAAGATTCCATGTTCTTCTCCATGCACTAAACTTTGGAGGGTTTCTCTGTTCAAACCCCACAAACAAAGTTATTGTCTCTTCTTTTGTCTTCAAAGTAAATAAAGGCAGAGATGGATTGCTGATATGGTCATAATATATTATCTTCTTAAGCATTTTGTATGCAAATTCTTGCCCAGTAAAATAATAATAATAATAATAAAAACTGCAAATTCTTCACAGAGGTAGGCTTAATGTTGATAAGGATATGCTTTCTGACGCCGAAAGCAACACAACTTTTGAAGAAAAAAGAAAAGAAAAACACATTGGAGTATGGCCAATAAACCACCATTGATGGGGTTACCAATTAGAAAGCAAAAGACAAGAATGATTGTGTCACGGGTGGAATCTCTTATCATCACGGATTCACGAGGACTTCACAATTAGCATACTAGTTTACATGCTGAGCTGGGAACCAATTTATATATATATATATATATATATATATATACACGGTAAAGATAAACTGGCACGCCAGCTATTTTTTTTTTTTTTTAATATTAAAAAATTAAAAAAAAAAATTTGCCTGGTATGCTTAGCACGCCGGTGTTGTGTAAATCACGTCCCATATATATACCCACTAAAAATCTCTTTTTAGGCAACATTTGGGAAGGAAGTATTTTCAAAATTACTATTCATTAAAAAAAACAGAAAGCCCTAAAAAAACAAAAATTGAAAAATTATGGGTGGCCCAAGGGCAGAACTACCATTTGAAATTGGGGGGGGGGGGGGGGGTGGAAGGTTAAAATTAAAAAATTTAAGGTTTAAAATTATAATTTGTAAAAAATTTTAAAGACTTTTTTTAAATTTTTTTTTTTTTTTTTGTGGAAAACATGGGCCATGTAGTTTTACCCTTGAATGGCTCGACCACCTTATTTTGGCCAATGAAAGTGGTCAAACTATCCCCAAGCCCTTGGGGTGATTCGGTCACCTCAGACCAGTCACAAGGGACCACCCTCATAGCCTTTGGGGTGGTCCTGGCCACCTCTTTTTGGCCATTGAAGATGGTCGAACCCATCGTTAGAGGCCATTGGGTGTGGACTGAAAAATAAACAATATAGGCGGCGGCGCATGCAACAAACACACGGGGAGGGATGGAGTTGATAGGAACAATAGAGACCGGTCGTGATGGAGATGTGGAGCATGGGCGGTGGAGAGGAGTGAATCACAACAAATCTAGCTTCTAAGTTGCAAATAAAAGAGAAAGAAAACATGAAAAATACCAAAGAAAAACGAGAAAAGAGTGAGGGGTTTCCTCCTCCCCGAATGGCACTAAAAGAAAAAAAAAAGGTCGGAAAGAGAGACGAGCTCTAAAGAGGGAGACTTAAAATGATTAAATTTGGAAAAATAAGAAGTTTGAATTAAAAAAATTTGGGTAAAAATATAGTATAATATAAAATAAATAATCTATTATGAGAGAAATGTGTATTAATAAGGGTTACAAAGTAAATATTGAGATAACAATTAATGAATTTAGTCAACCACTCAATTAACTCAACCAACTTGCCATTAAAAAAACGTTTTCCAACTTGGAATCTTCTTAACTTCCATAATGTATTTGGAGTAGAATCCATTTTTTCCCTTGACCCAAAAAAAAAAAAAAAAAAAAAAAAAATCAAAATTCCTTGTGTTTATGTTGTCTCTAGTTGGCTTTCAATAGTTTAAGGTTTTTTTTCTTGTGACAGGGCCAAGAGATCCTCTATAAATCTTGTTAAGCAATCTCTGAATACGGGAATTCTGGCGTTGATGTAGTGAAGAAATGATGACATCCAGCTTTCCCGTTGTGTGAAAAACGGTGGGTAACTGAAAAAGACATGAAGAGAGAGAGAGAGAGAGAAGCACTCTTTTTCTTTCCTTTTTAATGAAAGACATTGACAAAAGCTAAATCCTTTTACTCCTACAGTTTTCCTCTCACATGGGTCACCCTTCTATGTGCTCCCAAGTCAATCATCAAATCCCAAAACCAATATTTAAAACAGATAATAACAAAAAAAAAAAAAAAAAGACTTGAAGATTAAATACTAAAAACATTATTAATTTGAAACAGAGCAGCCTTAACAGATCAAACCCATGATATGCCCACTTTCTCTACTATTAAAATACTGAAAAAGACATATTCTTTCCTTTTCTCTGTTTTACTTCACCACCCACCTTTGCTTCCTTCTTCTACACACGCCTCCCTGTTTCTCTCCCCTCTCCCTCTCACCATCTCCCTCTTTCTGTTCTGAATTCTTCAATGGCTACTCTTGAGGATATTGGAGTCTCAGCATTCATTAACATACTCACTGCCTTTACCTTTCTGCTGGCATTTGCTCTCCTCAGAATCCAACCCATCAATGACAGGGTCTACTTCCCCAAATGGTACATAAATGGAGACAGAACCAGCCCAAGGCGCTCCAGGAATTTTGTGGGAAAATTTGTCAACCTCAATGTCATGACTTATTTTACTTTCTTGAACTGGATGCCTCAGGCTATGAGGAGGAGTGAGGCTGACATTATAAGCCATGCTGGTGTGGACTCTGCCGTTTTCTTGAGAATTTACACTCTGGGGTACTCTCTAGTCTCTATTCTTCTGTTTTTCTTGCTTTCTAAGGAATTTTTGGATGTGGGTGTTGTTTGTTTCTCGAGAAAGTGGAGTTAGTAGATACAATTTTCATTGTTCTGTGTTGTATATGTTGGTGCAAATTGTGGAAACAAATTTGGTGAACTAGGAGGGGAATAATTAGTGCTTGTGTGAGATTTATTTCTGGGGTACTCATTTTTCCTTTTCTTTCTTCCTTCTTCAATATTTTTGGTCCACGGTAGTGTTTTGTTTCTTGAGAAAACGTTTGAAATTTGGAGCATTTGCATGTAGTTTGCAATGTTTTGAATTATATATGTAGTTCTTGTTGTTGGTGACATAAAATTCTTGACTTATTAGTTACGAAAATAATTTTGACTTATATAGTGTGAGAACTTGAATTTCAAGTCTTTGACCTCTGCTGTTGTGCTTAGACTTTTCAGTTGAAGCTGTTCACCCAAAAATTGATTGTCCAGCTTTATCTCTTTTCTTTTCTTCTACGTATTTTGTTCTGGTTTTTGCTTTCTTATAGAGATTATTTGAAAACAAAAATATTTGGAACGGATAAAATATGCAATTTTCATGCTTAGCTTTCATATTGAGCTTTGTAGTTAAAAGTTGCAAATTAATACAATTAATTATGGTAAGCTCAATATTGTCTTGGAATATATAGGTTTATTTGGAATATAAGTTCGCATACATGTGGATATTGCTCGTATTTGTAAGAAAAATTCTTGACCTTTGCAATGGAAAAGTTTTAAATTCTTGTATTCATCAAAAAAAAAAAAAAAAAAAGGTTTGAAATTTCCCAGTTGTCTCTTTGTATTTATGCCATTGTTATCTAGCTGTTTTCTTTACAACATAATACATAATTACCTTGTTTTATAGCTGGGAAAAGAATTGAAGACAACTGCCACTTCAGCCTATAGTGTCATCAGATTAAGAGTTTTCGAATTCTTTCCCCATAAGGTTCTATATATTCTTTATTTTCCTTAATCTTTTGGTGTTCAATAGTTCTGGCTATTGAATAATTGCAAATTATCCATTTTTGTAGAGAAACTCTAATTTCCCTTCTTTTGCATTGAGCTTGGGTACTCAAGCTTTTCTACAAGAAGATATTGCTTGTTTTAATTCTTGGGACTTTGTACTGGAATGTGAACGTTTGAATTTCCAAGTTCCTCCATATTTTCCTTCTCCATCTTTGTCTTTTGTAATATTTCTTTGGCCATATCTATGCGTACTGGTTATGTATTTTTCCCTTCCTCCATTATTTATCTACAGTTTCATAATTTTGGTACTAAGAATATCTTTGAAATGCTTTCTTTGTTCAACATTTATATAAACAGATTATGGTGCTTGAAATTTTTTTTTTGATAAGTAAAGTTGTCCGTAATGAATATGAGAAATTGCTATAATGAGTCTCAATGTATGCGCCAAACTTCAATTAGATGTGATGTGCTTTATTGTAGTGTAATTTTACATGGAAATTAAGTTCCTTCCAAAAATTCCATCTTGGTCCATATGAGGTCATGAGCTTACACATCCGTATGATTAAGACTTTTTTGGTCCAGATGGAGTCCATATGGTTCAATTTCATATTCTCCAAAGTTGTGAGCTTTGGATTATATCATCCGATCAATATTCACTCAGGAACATTGTTTTCTGCAACCCCAAACATTGGGGTTATAGTGCAAAGCGAAATCAAGAAACAGAGGAACAACAATACAAAAAGAATACTTGCATTTTGCATTGACTTTTAAGTTTTCCGTTGATTCATTAACTCTAGCAAATAATCTTAATCATCATTTCTTTTGATTCATAACCTTGGCTGAGGCTTTGAGATTTAAAATTCTGTATCTGCTGGCATTTTTATAACTAAATTTTTCTCTTCTATCTGACAGGTTAAAAATTTTTGTACCGATGACAGTCCTGGCACTTCTTATCCTCATTCCAGTCAATGTATCAAGTGGAACATTATTTTTCCTCAGAAAAGAACTGGTCGTGAGTGATATTGATAAGCTTTCAATATCAAACGTTCGTCCGGAATCTATAAGGTAATTTAAGTTACTCCAAATCTGTAGTCTGTACACTTGATAATGATAAGATATTTCTATGCTGGTGACTAGCTTAAGTGTTGAGTTTACTAGAGCTTTTGAAACTACTGAAGGAAGAAGTGAAACTACATCAGTGCCTATTTTGCAGTTTGTAGATGAGATATGGTCATACAGGCATTTGGCATTAAGTTAGAATAAAATCTATGTTAAAGGCATGGTTATTTTAATATTTTGCATTAAATGGTATGGAAAGTATGGGTTGAGCGTGGACATCAGCTTTCTGTGATTGTCATACTGTCGTTATTCACAATTCTATGTATGGTTCTACCACTATATTATGAAAAATGAAGGATTGCAATGAATTCTGTGATTAAACTAAAATTGTTTGGTAGGCCAATGGCCATAAATTCCTTAAATGGGTAAATCTCATCTTTTTTTTTCTTCAAGAATTAGACTTAGACCATAAAACAGATCTTTAAGTAAAATTCTATTGAGTAAGAAGAAACAGTTGGATCTTCTTCATGATCACCTTTAGATCACTGTAAATGGAAATCAAATTTAAACTTTTTACTTTTCATCTCTTTCTTGTTTGTTATACTGCTAGTACCCTACCACACATGTTTTGGTTAGCAAAACCAGTTGATACAAACAATAGCAATGATTTGTGCCTAGCATGTGTTTTTTCAAATAGAAAGATAGGCAAACAACAAATGTACTTTGGATTGGGGCCCTTTTAGCCTGAATGTTGTGTGATGTAACAACCAAATTCATTTGAGTGCTCAGGTCTCAAATTCATTCAATCTGTTATACAAAGTTCAAAATCGGCTTTAAGAAGAAAGAAAATTCTAAATGAATCCTACTGAAAAACCAAATGTTCAATTAAGAGAATCTATTGAGTCTAAAGACGTTGCTAGAATTTCTCTTGGAGTCAATTTTGGCCATGGCGATGAGATGGAAGTGAAAAATGTGATGACAAAGCACACATCTTAAAATTGTATGCTTTTATACGTCCAATAAAAACTGAGTAAGCCAATAATTTGGTAATGATACCTAAAACAAATGGTGAGTTCTCGTAACATTTATATGAGATTATGTCATCTTAGAGATTTTCTTAGTTTTGCAGAACCATGATGGACTTCCTACAAATCAAAGCCTCCCCCCAATATTGAAAGAACAAGTTTCTTGGAAGGGCTTGTTAAGATTCAGAGTAGCTCTTTTGACTTGTAACATTGAAGGCTGATGTTATCTTAGTCCTTCTCATTCAGACAATTTATTTAGGTTCCTTGCTGATGTTGGACTGCAAAACAATCAAATTTTATGTTCAGTGTCTTAAAGCAGTTCAGAGTTCTAAGTTCAATACTAAGAACTTGTGATATGAATTCAGTTTTCTTGAAAGCTAGAATTTATAGTAGCATTATTACCTGTTGCTCTATTTTTTTCAATGAAATTTTCTCCACCGTAATCTTGTAACTTTTTTTTTTTTTTTTTTTTTTTTTTTTCTTTTTTTAATATCAACTCTCTTTTAAAACAGATCTCATTTTCATTAATACTAATTTTAAAAAATTCTAAATATTTAAATTTCAGGTTTTTTTTCCACATAGGATTGCAATACTTGTTCACAATATGGACTTGTTACATGCTATACAAGGAATATGATTATGTTGCGTCAATGAGAATGCATTTCTTGGCTTCACAACCCAGGCGTGCAGAGCAGTTCACGGTGAGTTGGACTAATAATTTCTCTGTAATTATCTGAGGAAATCGTAAACGGTTTTTTAGTAAAAGGAATGAGTCATGTGATTGTTTATCAATTTGCTTGTCGTATATTTACTCAATAGCGTGCAGTTTGTCAGTCATGCTTCTTTTCTTCAGTATTACTCATCTGGGAGGACATTGTTACATGTTTTCATTCTATTTTCTTAGAAGGCTTGCATAATAGGCATTGTGTGTAGTATAATTGAAGAAAATCATCAAGAGGTACATACAAGAATATTAAAGCACAACTCAACTAAGTCTTAATACCAACTATTTGGAGTCAGCTCTATGAACCTTGTAGCAACTAAGTCTTTTGCCACCGTACTTCTGTAACTATCTGTTTGTCATATCCTTCTTCATTATTTTTGTCCATGTTATTTTGGTCTCTCTTTGAATTTTGGTTTCCTTAGCTTGAATGAAAAATCATACTTTCGCACTGTATTTTTTTTTCCCCTCATCTGTACATCCAGTGGTCTTTGTTGGACATGACAAAACCATTCACTACTCTTCATTCCTTATCCTTATTCTATCACTCTTGATAGTCCCATTCATTCGTCGCAACGTTAGCTAAACTCATTTTCTGAAGATGTTACTTCTTACTAGTGCAATGTTCTATACCATCAAGCATAGCTGGTCTTAGAATAGACCTATAAAATATTCTGTTTGAGTTCATGAGTTTTCATTGACCAAACAATGTTACTGATGCACTTCCCACTTCATCTACACTGCTTTCATCCTCTAGACAAGCATTCTCTTTAATTATCTTATGAATAATAAACACAAATTCCTCAAATAATCACTCTTGGTATTTCTTGACCATCTGTTTTTACTATCCCCATATCTTATATCTAATCATACTAAAATTTGCATCTTTGTACTCAGTCTTAGGCCTAATTAGTCTAAAATGTTTTAGGGCCGTCCGGTAAAATTTTAAGAGTTTTGGTTTTGAAAAGGTAATAGAGTGGTGTCTAAATATGTATATTAATGTACTCTTTGTGGATTCTCTAGGTAATTCTCTCCCTAACAAGTATGATACATCAATGATGATGCCTATTAAGTTTTAATTATAAATGTAGTAGGGACATTTTTGCAAGTTTAATTGGTTTTTTATCAGGCTTTACACATTTCTTTCTTGCATGGTTTACACTCTAATAGAACTCTAATGAATGGTACAAGTGTGATACATTGATGATAAGAATTTAAGTTTTAATTGTAAAAGTGTTATAACAATAAGTTTAATTGAGTCCAAGCACTCTTTGAACTTTGATTTATTATGATATACATTTTGTATTTCTTAGATTTGTCTTTGAAAATTTTTCAGAAGTCTTGGAGTATTATTTTATATTTGCTTTTATTTTTTGCAGGTAGTGGTGAGGAATGTGCCACATGTTCCTGGACACTCAGTGTCAGATAGTGTGGATCACTTTTTTCAAACTAATCACCCAAATCATTATCTCTGTCACCAGGTATTATATTTTCTTAAAGCTATTTAATGGCTAAACTTCAATTTCCATATAATTAATTCTGATCCAACTGAGATAATTTAATGAACAAACAATATATGATGATGTTTGTGTCTTTACTTTCCCTATAGATATTTGTTCGTTTATATATTTTCCATGATGGCTAGCTTTGTCTTTATTCAGGCAGTGTACAATGCAAACAAATATGCTAAACTCGTGAGAAGAAGAGATAGGCTGCAGAATTGGCTGGACTATAACCAGCTTAAGTTTGAAAGGCACCCAGAAAAGAGGCCAACTAGAAAGGTAGTCTGTTCTTATGAACTGAAATCGCACAATTTCATTTGTTGAATATATATCTATCCAATTTTTTAATCCATCAATAGATTATTGGGGCTTTGGATTTGATGGTTTAATCTATTTTCATTTTCAGATAGGATTTTTGGGGCTTTGTGGTGAAAGTGTTGATTCCATTGAGTACTACAAACAACAGATTAAGCAGCTGGATAAAATAGTAAGTCATGACCTTTTACTGATTTTCTATCTATTTAAACTTTTGTGGTATTTTTCTCTTCAACTGTTCAAAGATCCTCCTTAGGATGAGTTTCATTTGGCTCAGCATAATCATACAGTGTTCATTTCTTTTCAAATTGTTGGATTGCTTTAATTTAATGTCTGCATCTTTTCTGTGATAGTTGATATCGGAGCGCCAGAAAATTGTCAAAGACTCAAAATCTATTCTGCCAGTAGCTTTTGTTTCATTTAATTCCCGTTGGGGAGCTGCTGTTTGTGCACAGACACAGCAAAGCAAAAATCCTACACTTTGGTTGACAAATTGGGCCCCAGAACCTCGCGATGTTTTTTGGCGGAACCTGGCCATACCATTTGTTTCTTTAAGCATCCGGAAACTTATAATATCATTGTCAGTGTTTGCTTTGGTGTTCTTCTACATGATACCCATTGCATTTGTGCAATCCCTTGCAAATTTGGAAGGTCTTGAAAAAGTTGCTCCTTTCCTCAGATCTGTGATAGAACTGTAAGTAAACTTAATTGGATTTATGTTTTGTGAACAATATGACTATGCAAAATCTAAGAGTTACGATACCTTATTTGCTTCATGGGGAAAGACTTCTCATGTGAAAGTTATTTAATTAAATTGCTTGAAACCTGTAGCATTCTCTTTTGATCACTTGGCAAAGACAATATACCTTTACATCTTCAAAAAATAAAGTATGACAGGTGTTGTTCTGTACTTGGTTCATATCTCACCAAGAAAAAGGCTCATATTATTGTTTCATTCTCTTCTTCTCATCATTACTAAATATCATGAGGATGGGTGGTCCTTTTTCTTTTCTATCTTTATAATTATAGTGAATGTTTGAGTTAGATTACCACCATCAACATATGTTGTGATTTAGAAGGTCTAACTTACCAAAAAAAAAAAGGAAAGTTGTTTAGAAGGAATAAGAGTTACGGATCCACCATACCTTACAGCAATTTGAAAACTTAAATGGAAGGTTCTCCATATGTGTTGGAATGCGAACTGGTTATGCTTATCCTGATTTCTAACAATATTAATAAATCAGAAAAGCCTTGTGAAGGCCAAAATATCTTGGTCGGCATAAGCAAGAACTACAGTGCTGTAAAATGACAGATATTCTGTTGTTGTTTCCATGAATATACATAGGGAAAATTACAGTTTACCCCCCAAAGTTGACAGCGTTTTTCAATTCGAACACCAAAGTTTCAATTTTTGCAATCCACCCCTCCAAAGTTCCAATTTTTTGCAATTTGACCAATTGTATCCAAAATTTCTCATATTGTCCCTAATTTTTATTTATTTTATTTTTTATAAAAAATTAAAAAAAAAATTCGGGGTGGCTGCCATCTGGCCATTTTTGCACCTCCAAATTTATTTATTTATTTTCATAAAAAATAAAAATTAGGGGCAATATGGGAATTTTGGAATAATATTGGTCGAATTGAAAAACGCTGTCAACTTTGAGGGGGTAAACTGTAATTTTCCCATATACGTAAATGGTTGATGCGAACCGTTTCTTATCTGTTTATTTTCCATGTGGCCTTTTAGCTTATTCATCAATGGTGCTTACTTTTTTCTTTGTGATGATTATAGTTTCATTACATGTGCTATTTGAATATCTTATTTATGTTGCTTTTGTTACTTTGTTATGCTTTAAAACTAAAGGAACTACCATTGTTAGTAGATACTATGAATTTTCATACTGCTACAACTAGGTAGTAGATTCAGTTATAAACCTTTAAAAGATGTACTCATGTTTGGAATCAACTGAATGATCTTTGGTGCTTTCTCACCACTACATGTGAGACATGGCCTTTTTCTTATATCATGGTCACCATAGCAGCTCAACTCCAATAGTTTTTCATTTAATTCTATGCATTTTCCTTCTGTCCATCCTTAACTAGAAGCTTGTTGTCAATCTTGTGCAGGAAATTCATTAAGTCATTCTTACAGGGCTTCCTTCCAGGTCTAGCCCTTAAAATCTTCCTTTATATTCTTCCAACAGTTTTGATGATCATGTCAAAAATTGAGGGACACATAGCATTCTCAACACTAGAACGGAAAGCAGCATCAAAATACTATTATTTTATGTTAGTGAATGTATTCTTGGGAAGCATTGTGACTGGAACAGCATTTGAGCAACTGCATTCTTTCCTTCACCAATCGGCTACCGAGTAATATTCTGTTTTATTACTTGAGCTTTTATTTCTTCCATGTTTGAAAATTTTACTGTCAATATTATATCACTGTCTTGAGTTGTAACTTTCTTAATGTGATTTTCTCTTATAATGCCAGTAACCTAAAAATTATCAAAGTGGACCACATATTTGCATTTTTAATTAAAATTTCAATTTTGAAAATGACTATCAAGTTGTAAAATTTCTTCTTTGGTACAAATCTTTGTGCTTTAAGTAGTGGCAATTCAAGTGTAACAAGATGGAGCAATAATATGCTCAGGTTTTAATATGTATAAATTTCAACAGCAATTACATTTTTGGCATTTATTTAGAGAAATGGTGTACAGTTCAAATTATATGATATCAAATTGTTAGTCCTGTTCTGCACTTCAGTTTACCATTCAAAAAAATATCATATTCCAATGAAAGGGATGGGATTATAGTAGATGTCTAATTGGAATTCTATTGTTATTTGTGATGCTAAATGTGTTTCTTATTGATGTTTCTAAATTTTCTTTTTTCCTTGTTAGGAGGACAAACTTATGGTATTATGAATATAATATAGGTTTTACTTTTAAGAAATGCTGCTATGTTTGCTAATGTTTTTGGAAAGTCTTTTCTCTTTTCAAACACAAAAACACACTTTTCAGAAAATATTTACCAAGCAGAACACTTAAAAAAAAAAAAAAAACACAATACACTTATCCAAAAACAAACACAACACATTTTTTAGAAGACTTTTCACTCCTTATAGGAATATTTTGAGAAAATATGAGCTTATTTTTTCAGGATTTCCAGCCTGTTGCTTACAAAAAAAAGAAAAAAAAAGAAAGGTGGCTGCACAGGCACCCCAACAGTTCAAATGTGGCCATGCGACCACCCTCTCTCCATCCCCTCTTTTTTTTTTTTTTTTTGTTACCTCTGAAAAAATAAGCATGTATTTTCTTAAAGTATGCACGTTTAGCATCTATTTTTTTTGGAAAACACTAAATCCAAAACAACACTTTTCAAATGTGAACTCCACCAAAAACACTTCTTAACTTCCATCACATCAAAAGGTCTTTTCGAATCAAAACACAAAACATAATTTTCAAAGCACTTACGAAACTTACCCAACGTTGTTGTCTTCTTTCAATATTTTCTCTTAATTATTCATTCATTATTTTAATGAATAAACCATTTTGATATTAAAGAGGTCTTTGTCATAGAAAAGAAACGAAAAGACAACAAGTAATGTAAAAGATAAAAATAATAATAATAAAAAAAATCTTTTCATTTTTTGTTTGGAAAAAGAAAGACTTTATACAAATACCATATGTGTATTGCATACATATTCTTTAAAGCAGTGGTTTCTCTTTTTGGTAGAAGGCCCGCATTATGTTGGCAAAGATCATGTTGCATAAGATTTTGCTATTTGGAGGTACAAGTTTGTCAATTATCTCCATAATGAAATTGGGAAAGCCAGTAAAAGCATAACAATAAGAAGAAACAGTATGAGGATCATTGATGAAGATCATCATCAGGAGGAAAAGGGTGCCTACTCTAAGTCCAGTGGCAGAAGGGAGCTTTTGAACGTAGAACGCTCCATAAATTATGGTAATACAGGCACATCCTCTAGGTGTGGGAAAGGCAAGGTTCATGTTTTGTAGCGGCGAGTGTTCTGCGGGTTTCGTGTTTTAGGGCTTTTGGGTGGGTTCTTCTAGTGTTTGGTTGTTTGGGTCTTTCTTTTGCTTTTTCTTGTTAGGTGTTCCTGTTGTATACTGCCTGTGTACGAAGGGGCGCTTTATGCCTTTTTATAAACTTATCGAAAAAAAAGATAAGCAGAAACAATAAAATAGAGATTCATTATAATTCCTTTAGCATTTTATCCTGAACTATCTATGAAAAGTAAAAATACTATAGCATTGGTTTCTATGTGCCAATTCATTTTTCACGAAGAGTAAGGGCTACCATTTTGCACCACCTCACTTCATTACTTCTGATTGCATTCATAAAAAGTATTAGCTGCAACATTGCTTTTGGATAATATACTTATGGTATTGATGGATAGCTGCATTTAATTTCTTATGCAAATAATTTTATTATAAAACATAACATCATTCCAATCTTTATGGTATCTGATATCTTTCATGCAATTGTTCTACTTATTTTTGTATTGCATCTAAGCAGAATGATTTTTCTATGTTTTTTATATAACTATGATTGATGCATCCAATGCGATTGACTTTTTTGGAACCTCACTCTTTGTTATAGGATTCCGAGAACCATTGGGGTCTCCATACCAATGAAAGCTACTTTCTTTATTACATATATAATGGTTGATGGGTGGGCAGGCATTGCTAGCGAGATTCTTCGGTTGAAGCCGTTGGTAATATTCCATCTAAAGAACATGTTTCTGGTGAAAACTGAAAGAGACAGAGAAAAAGCAATGAACCCTGGGAGTGTCGATTTCCCAGAGACTCTCCCAAGTCTCCAATTGTACTTCCTATTGGGGCTTGTGTATGCCGTGGTTACTCCGATCCTTCTTCCTTTCATACTAGTCTTCTTTGCTCTTGCCTACTTAGTTTACCGCCATCAGGTCAGTTTATCCACAATCCTTGCATTTTGTTTACTCTTTCCCATCTGTCTTAACAACATTTATTAGAATCTTGAATTGAATTATAATAACTATGTGGTTAAGCAAGATAGCCAAAACGATAAATTGGGCTTAATATGTGTAATTAAAAATGGAGTATCTAGGTTTTGGACTTATAGGCGCTAGTAAGGATTATAATTTAGGACTGAAGTACCAGGATTCTCAAGAATGATTAAGAAACATTCAATATTTAATGTGCCAGATGAAAGAACCCAATATTAAGGAAAGCGTATGTAAGGATAATTAGCTAATAATTAAAATCTATTTGCAATCACAACATTAATAAAAGAATATTCAAATTAGTGATTTAACCTGAAGATGAACATATACTTATCAAAATTTGTATAGGTAACAGATTACATATAGAGAGCCTGGTGACAAACCAAAATCAAAGAATAATAATAATAAAGCAGAAAATTGATATTTGTATAACTTGTTTCTATGATCATATATTTGTATTAAAATTTTTGGTCTTTTTATTTTTTTCAATAATTCTTCTTGTAATTATAGACCCTGTTTGATTACACAGATAATCAATGTCTACCATCAACAATATGAGAGCGTTGCTGCATTCTGGCCACAAGTCCACAGCCGCATAATAGCAAGCTTGTTGATATCCCAACTTCTTTTGATGGGACTGCTGAGCACAAAGAAAGCTGCCAATTCCACTCCTTTGCTTGTTGTTTTGCCCATATTGACATTATCATTCCACAAATATTGCAAGAATCGCTTTGAACCTGCATTTAGGAAATACCCACTAGAGGTAAGCTCCAAACTATGCCAACAATTAACTGCCAAAAATTTTCTTTACTCGTACATGTCTTTTAGTAATATTTTCAAGCTAAACAGCTCTACAGATAATAAAATGAAATTAACCATCCTTCTACTTGAAACATGTCATTAGGCTTGATGATAAAGTTTACTGATGGTTTTACTTGTAGTTTGGCTCAAGTCTCTTCAAGGCATTTAGAATTTATATCATCATCTCCTTTTGAGCCCCTCCTCTAACTACCTACCAGTAAAAAGAACAGGGATGAATTAACAAAGCAACGTTCCCGTTAGTTACTTGGGTTTATAGTGAACCAGGCAAACCAATCTTAATTTTCATGAATGGAATTTTGTGTTGTTGGGGCACAATTCCTTCACTGTCTTGAAGTAGTTTTTCAATTCTTAACATTTTATTTGCTTCTAAAACTGGTGTCTGTAACCTTATACATCCGACAGCAGTTAATAGAAGATTGTCTGTCACATGGAAGCAAATAAATTGTTTTTATCACAGCTTTTGAATGTATCAAAAGCTGAGACTTTTTATATTAAATAGTCGGCGTTTCTTGACACATTAAATCATGTTTGGAAGAAGCCCCTTTCTGGATGCCCATTATGCCAAAGGAGGAGAAGACCTGCTGCACTAAATGTTAGCATGTGCTAGAAGTAGACAGATAATTAGACTGCCCTTTCTGCCTTTATTTGCCTCCTAAATGTCCACAACATTTAAGTAAGTCCATTATGTGTTCATTTCCTTCTGGATAACATTCAAATTAGACTAATTGTTATTATCACTGTTCTGTGATAATATAAGGGCATTGTGAGAGTTCAAGGGGATCTTTTTTTATTTGATGGTAATGGCTGTACATAAAATCTATAAGCTTTGTGCTCAATGATATTTCTTTTGTGATGGCTTTTGATTTGTCTTTATTTGACTTGAAAAGAGGCATGAAAACTTGTATCTGAGTACTGATAAATTAATTTGCCTCTGTTCCTTCTTCAGGAAGCCATGGCAAAGGACATATTGGAGGGGACCACAGAACCCAACCTAAACTTAAAGGCATACTTAGCTGATGCCTATTTGCACCCAATTTACCGGTCATTTGAGGAAGAAGAGGAGTTAGTTCAGGTCAGACTAGACAAACATCAAACCCAAACAGTCAGCCCCTCAACAAGCGAAATCAGCTCCCCGTCCCCACCACGCTACGTCCATCATCCGTCCTCCCCACCCCGTTATGTATATCATCCCCCCTCCCCACCTCATTATGTTGATCATTCATCCTCCTCACCCCAATATGTTTATGACCACTTCTCCCAACCCCATTATGTTGATCATCCATCTTCCCCACCCCAATATGCTTATGACCCTTCCTCCCCACCACACTATGTCTATCATTAAAGCTTGAGCCTTGAACTGATTATAGTGGTCTGCTTACAAGAAACCCTAACCTATTCTTCTATTTAGCGTGTTCGCCGCCGTCCATTGAGGTTGTGTCAATTGTAATTATTGTTTTATGAATGTAATTGTAGTTGGGTTTTGGCATTTTTCTTCAAGTGTAGTGGAGGTTCTGCTTGGTTTGATTGTCAAGAAGCTAGACTTGAAAGCTAATAGTATTAGAACGCCCACTCAATTTCCAATATCTTTTTTATGATTTCAGCGGTTTCCTTTTCCTGTCTTTTCTTGGAAATCTAATCAAGAAGCATCACTTCTGAAAATGCATGAAAGCAATGTTCAAGCACTTGAAAGAAACATGCATAACTGACTTGAATTACTGAGCATTTGGCATATTATTGTGATTCATCATTTGGTAGTAGTAGCCTTAATCTAAAAATTCTAGCACTTGGGTACGAGCAAACCTATTGCTTGTTTGGAATGGATTCCATAGAAAGAAATTTAGAAAACGCAGCAAACAAATTTATATGTCACAATCTTTTTCTGTTTGGTTCCATAAAAACTGCCATAACCTGTAATGTTAAAAACAAGAAAAAGGCAAATGCGAATTTTAATTTGATTACTAGAGTTTGAAAGTTACAATCAAGTCAAATAATTTTTTTTTAAAAAAAAGTGCAAACAAGTGATTTTGCCAATCGAAAGTGACAGAAAGTGTTAGCAAGGCAATTTTTGGATTAAAGAACAGGAGTATTAAGAGAGAAGTTTTACAAGTAGTTTCAGGTTATTGATCTCTTTCCCAAGCCTCGTACAAACTTCCAAAAAAACTTTTTTCTGGTTTAGACTTTGTTATGGGTCTAATAAAAGCTTAAGGTACTGAACTTTATAGCTGTTGGAATAAAAAAAAAAAAAAAATTAAAAAAAAAAAAAATTCTTACTTTTTTCGGTAAAGGGTTTAACAAACGGACCTAAATGAGGGATGAACTAAATTGTGAAATTTGTACCATCTCCTTTTCGAAATATCTTACTTTTATTTCGTATTTAACTTGAAATTCTGATCCCAGCCATTACATTTCATTATTTCTATTTACTATTTCAAGTTAGAGCCTTTTACAACCTTGTTTCCTCTCTCTCTCTCTCAATCAATGGCAACAACCTCAACAAGCCTTTTCAACTGCCATATTACAGAGAAACAACCCACCCAAAACCCAAAACCCCACCCACATTGGTACTCACCAGAGACGGGAATCTACAACAGCAAGCACCCTTCAGTAGAGTTACCCTCAGACCCATTTCTTGATGTTGTTTCTTTCTTCTTCTCCCACCAGCACAATGGTGCCTCAGCTCTCATTGATTCCTTATCTGGGTCTTCAATCTCCTACCCAGAACTCTACTCCTTGGTCAAATCCATGGCCTCTGGACTCCACCATACGGGTATCTCAAAAGGTGATGTGGTTTTGATTTTGTTGCCAAATTCCATTTACTATTCTATTGTTTTCTTGGGTGTTCTGTATCTTGGTGCAATTGTTACAACCATGAATCCTCTCAGCAGTGTACTCGAAATCAAGAAACAGATTACGGATAGTAATGTGTG
Source organism: Corylus avellana (assembly GCF_965113065.1). Classification (NCBI taxonomy): domain Eukaryota; kingdom Viridiplantae; phylum Streptophyta; class Magnoliopsida; order Fagales; family Betulaceae; genus Corylus; species Corylus avellana. The sequence continues at coordinate 26,507,366 of NC_142492.1, forward strand.
TCTAGCTTTTACTATAGCTGAAAAAGTTGAGAAGCTGCAAGCATTGGGAATTCCCGCAATTGGGGTACCAGAAAATGTGAATTTGGATTCAAAGCTAACTACTTTTTCTGCTTTTTATAAGCTTTTATCTAGTCGTTTTGAGTTGGCTCCTAGGCCAGTGATTAAGCAGCAAGACACCGCTGCAATAATGTATTCCTCGGGGACTACTGGCATGAGCAAAGGTGTTGTGATAACACATAGGAATTTTATAGCCATGGCCGAGCTTTTTGTGAGGTTTGAGGCTTCACAGTACGAATACTCAAGTTTGGATAATGTGTTTTTAGCTGTTCTGCCAATGTTTCATATATATGGGCTATCACTATTCGTGGTAGGATTATTGTATTTGGGTTCTAGCATTGTTGTCATGAGAAAATTTGATAGAAATGCGATGATAAAGGCCCTTGATAGATATAAAGTTACACACTTTCCGGTTGTGCCACCTATATTGACAGCATTGACAAGGGGAGCAAAGAATGTTGGTGGGAGTAGTTTGAAGAGTTTGAAGCAAGTTTCCTGTGGGGCAGCTCCTTTGAGCAGGAAAGTCATAGAGGACTTTATTCAGACGCTGCCTCATGTTGATTTCATTCAGGTAAAGAGACCCAAGTTTGAAAATGATCATTAACAGCATAATCGTCATAACTATTCCTATTACTAGAACTACTCCTATTTGCTTTTCTTTATCGCTCTTTTTTGTTTGTTGAGAGCTGAATTACATGTTTAGTTTGGTTGCGGGGAAATTGGAGGAAATAAATCAGAAGTTTGGGATCTTACATTATTAATATGCACATAAATACCTCAATCCAATGTCTAAAACAAAATATTAAATTTTCATATATTTATCAAAATATATTCTTAATATACATACAATCCAAACAGTAGAAAATGTTTAGGAAATTTGAATCCCTACTTTTTTGTCTGCTTCTTTGGCAACCTATTGTATCAGAAACAGAATATGGTTTACAGCAAGTAATAAGGTTTTCTGTGATTGTCGCTTGAATTCTTTCGTAGTTAAGACACTGACATCAGCATCATGACTGGCCCATTCATGTTGGTCTTGTACTGTTTGGTGGATTCTGTTGGTCTCTTTCACTTTTGGAAATATCCAGCTATAAATTTTGTATGTTTTAGGGTTATGGCATGACTGAGTCGACTGCAGTAGGAACTCGTGGCTTCAATAGTGAAAAGTTTCAAAATTATTCTTCAATAGGATTATTAGCTCCAAATATGCAAGCTAAAGTAGTAGATTGGAATACTGGTTCCTTTTCGCCTCCTGGCAGTAGTGGTGAGCTTTGGCTACGAGGACCTGCAATCATGAAAGGTAATAAGTTTCATCAGTTTCCTGAATTGTTGCAGCCTCATGTTCATATACCAACACTAGGAATGCTAATCAGTCATTTTATGATTATTAAATCTATGTTACTCTCATTTTAACAATTTGGTCATGCTGGATATCAGATGGGACAACAGTCCCTATGTTTCAACTTATTTCGTTCAAATTATGTTAGATATCTTAAATAATAGACCCATCAACTATGTATATGTTGAAGGTGTCATTCACTCACCTTTATGGGTATTTAAATATGAATTTGGTCCGAGTTTTTTTTTTGTCTGCCAATGGTTCTTGGACCTAATGGTATTTCCTCCACATATAATTAAGGGATGGAGGTTGAGGTCTTGGGTTCATCGAGATGGAGGACCTAAAAACATTTCTGCCAGTAATTCATTTATGCCCTTGAGATCTTCATGGTTGGCTGGAATCTGATAGCTCCTTTCTTTTCTAGCATCTATAGCTCCATTTATGGATTTTGCTTTATGCTTTACTTGTTTTCTTTTTGCGTTATCAGAAATAATAACTGTTAGAACTGAAAATTCTGATTTACACCCCAAGTAAAACAATTCAGAAAAATCTCAAATTTCACGTAGTTTAGATTATCAATTTTCAATCCAAACACCACAAATTTAAATACCAAAATCCAAGAAAGATTAAAATCAAACAACATAAAGATCTTGGTAACAAAGTGGAAACCTTTTGAAGAAATCTTCAAAAGTAAAACCACTCAAGGGGTAGCCAACTAGAAAAGCATCCACTATAGAAGACTTGTGTTACATATCGTTCTTACTTACAAAACCTTTATAACTCCGAAGATTTGCAACCCCATCAAATGCCTCATTTACCTCCCACCATAATGGCTCTAGAACGTCTATTCTTCTTCTACAGGATCATCTTCACAAACATACCTTGTCCGCTACAACCCAAAACTGTAGTAGTTGTAGGCTTTATGTGGTAAACATTTCTCATAACAATGAAACAATGCTTCTCAAGCTCTATAGAAGTTGTGGGCTAAGTCGGCTAGGGTTTTCACGATCTTCTGCAATCTCGTTCAAACCAAAATAAGTTTCATTCGAACCAAAATTAGGGTTTCACAGTTTACTCGCCCAGTAATCGAATGAGCTTCAAATGACACTTTGATCAGAGCATTTTGTGGCTCTTTCATTCGAACAGCTTGCGAACGGGGCTCTCTAGAATTCTTTTTAATCCTTCGTTCGATGGGGCTTCAATTGGAACTGCGATCGAGTCATTCTAGAATTCAGCACACATTTTCATTTGAAAAAGAATTGATTCGTTCGAACGAGATCTTCAACTTCTCAGTTCCAAATTTTCAAACTTCTATTGATAGCTTGTTTTGACTTAGTAAATATCGGAATTGGAAAATGTTCATGAAATATAAAGTTGTAGTCTTTTGAATCAACTTTCTAACACCATCAAGATTGGCTTCATCTGATGTCGAAATAAAAAGATATGATTGTTTTACTCCGATTCAATCTTAGACATGGAAGTACCAAAAAAAATATGTTTTGACACTTAATTTGCCAACAATAAAAACCTAAGAAAAACCATTCTCATGCATACCTGCTTACCTTCTCATTATAAGTCTCATATTAACTTCTCAAGAGAATGGCTCATCCCCAAAATTCCACCTATTGTCATGCAAATAATTTGCATCGTCAATCTCATATAGTCCCAGATTTTACCACAACCAGTGGCCATCATGTCACAATAATGATAAAAAATAATAATAATAATTTCTCTAAATTTTATTGCAAAACTGATGGAGCCATAGCATGAGTAAAATAAATTTCCTTTGCCACCATTTTTATAATCCCATAGATCTATAAGAGATTAATTTTTCCCTCATATTTCCAGGGTATTTGAATAATATGGAGGCTACTATGTCAACAATTGACAAAGATGGTTGGCTCCATACTGGAGACATTGTTTGCTTTGACCAAGATGGATACATGCATATGTTTGATCGCTTGAAAGAGATTATCAAATACAAGGGCTTTCAGGTATAAACTTTAGATTCAACCATCTAATTTGCATGACCTACTGCTCTTCATAATATGGGGTACTTTAGGAACATGTTCTTTGTTGTGCACATGGTGTTAAATGACAAAGTAAATGTTATGTACATAATTCAGTGTGCATTGAGATTTTTTTTTTTTTTATGAACTTTGTCGGCGGAAAGGGATTTCTTGATAGAAGGAAGAGCTCAATATTCAGCACAGTAATATCCACAAGTTGGGCACTTAAACCTTTTTGAAAAGTTTATGCTTGAAATTGCTCTGTAAATAATTGCATTTTTGTATAACACATCCTTTCTGCAGATTGCTCCGGCCGATTTAGAAGCTTTGTTGATCTCCCATCCAGAGATACTTGATGTTGCAGTAACAGCGTAAGTGGGAGCACTTGATGCATTTGAACATGGTGTCGAGATGAAAATGATCGTATCTGTCTAATTATATTATTCGTGGTTAAATATGAATCAGAAGCATTTTATGTTTTTATAGAGGAATTGGCCCTAGACAGAGCACCAGGAGGGTAATGACTTGCAAATCATTCCCTACATAAAGGGATATGATAGAGATGAGAATGCAATTCTAAAAGCAACTATACTGTCTTTGAAAATGAGTCATTCTAATCAAGTACATCAGTAACTTGTTTATTCCTTATTATCCGAAGATTAATCCTGTATGTACTATCAAATATGCTCATGTTGGCCATTAATAATTTCAATATCTGGTGTTCTAAGGCGTTCTTAATGCTTCAAACTTCGCTAATAATTTTTTGTGACCTTTACGTAATGTTCCTTTTTTTTCTCCAGTGCCTTGGATGAAGAATCTGGAGAGATACCAGTGGCGTTTGTAGTGAGAAAGAATGGAAGCAGGCTTTCCCCGGAAGCTGTTATGGACTATGTCTCTGAACGGGTATTTCATTTTGAGCTCAGTAACTTTATGCATATATTTATGAGAAATGCTACACGAACTCCCTCCTTAACACTTTCAAGTGCTTGCTCTCTAACGTGACAATTGCCAAGAGAGTAATCGAATGTAACGTTGTAGTGAAAAGCTGACATGGCAACTGCCACATTAGGAAATAAGCACTTGAAAGTGTAAAAGAGAGAGTTTGTATAGCATCTCTTTATATTTATATCTTTAATACAGGATTTTCTCATCATGACCCGAGCTAAGCACCAGCTTCTGGGTACTTCCCCTTTGCAGACAGTGAGCAGATCATTATAAGTTCAGGAACATCTCTACTTCTTTTGGCAGGTTGCACCATACAGGAAAGTCAGAAAGGTGGTCTTTACAAACTCCATACCTAAGTCTGCAGCAGGAAAGATCCTTAGAAGGGAACTAAGGAACCTCATGAATTCTGGACTTTGAGGCATCTTTCTCCGGCAGGCCTTACTATTAAAGAACACAATTTATTTTAAGGTAAAATAGGCATTTATCTTAAATTTTGCTAATCATAATTGTGAGAATAAATACATGGCTAGTCAGAACACACCACACAATATGAATTTTTTTTTGTTTGTTTTCTGCATTGAAGAATCATATTGTAGGACTCCTGATTCTACCAGACCAATGTCTCAGTGATTCAATTATATTTGGCCTTAATTTGAGGCTTAGAACATACCCAAGAGCTAAGCTCAATGTTGAATAAAATGTTATTGCATGTTAAATCATTTTTGTTTGTTAATCACACTAGCCTGATTTTTGTTCTTTTTTTTGTTGGGACGTGGTTGGCCTGCTGTTGATTCGTAGAAATTAAAATGAGTTGTGATCAAATGTGGAACTTTTGATGACCACTCACACGACACATCCCTATTGAAAATCATTGGCCTTTGAAATGATTGCAAGAAGTGGAGTAGAATGAAAGCATAAACGAGAAAAAAGAGAATTAGGATCCTCTCTCGTTCAAATGAACTGGAGAATCTCCAGTTAGTTATGTTGGAGGGGTGTTTTTATCTCTTCAAAAAGTGAAAAGACAAAAATACTCTTAAAATATAACTAACTGGATCCTCTCCAATTTAAACCTGTTTCAAAAAATGAGGAATGACCCAAACTCCCTCTTTTACCTCCAAGCATACACATGAGAAAACATGTCTTTGGAACTTCAGTGTTTGTTTAATTATGAACTTCAATATTTCATTCTCAAGGCTTGATTTGTTCAATACAAGTTGCTATGTTTCTTATAACATTAACCAAACGTCTTTCTAGTCTGCTCGAGCACTCTTCGAGCAGAGTGTTCCATCTTGCTCTGCTCGAGCGAAGCTCTTAGCGACTGTACTTAATGTGACCATTCGAACCCTGCTTACACCGAAAGGGGGGGTGGGGTGGGGGGTCCTACATCATAATTGAAATAAGGGTGATGCAAATCTAGGTGAATATGGCAGAGGTGACCAGCAATGTGGTGTTGACTTGTGCAAAGGAGGCCTACCCTATTGTGTGTACAAATCACTACATCAGCAGCCGTTGTTTAGCATAGAAAGAAATACCTTTATTTTCACTTTGAACTCACAGTTTAAGTGGTTTATCAGGCAGTAAAAGTCCAAAACACTAGCCTTGTACAATTTCATTTCATTCTCAGTTGTTACCAATCAAAGGCTTCCAAGCAACCTTTTAACAAAAAACTGGTTTGGGACTCTTCTCCTACCATACAGGGCGGTGTACAATCCTAGTTGTCGTTATTAGAATATTAATTTAATGTTTAAATTAACTCTTTCTTATTAGCTTCAACTTCTGAGATGAGTAATAATTTAACAAACGTCTAATAAAAGGTTCTTTGTTTAATGATTAAGTTAGCGTTGCGCCATTGAACAAGCAACACTTGTGTTGTTGAAGGCAAGGCAAGGAGGGTACGGACAGATAATGCGCCAAACATGTCTCAATATGAGCACAATATTGTACTCCTCTTATCCATGAAGCCCCTGTCGTCTTATTTGTCCTCGGATCTAGAGAAGGCAGTTTAATTTATCTAATATGATTCCAAAAAGACTTCCACCTTCATTTTCATTTCATATGGGAGTTAAATATGTTCATTTTTCTTCTACATTTGGTTTGGATTTCAATGCAAGTTTATTTCGCTATGACAAGCCACTAAATTACCTTAATCTGTCAACACTAAAGAGATTGAGATATATAGAGCACGTTTGGGATTGCGTTTGCTATGACAAACAACTAAATTACCTTAATCTATCAACACTGAAGAGATTGAGATATATAGAGCATGTTTGAGATTGCATTTGAAAAATAGAGCTTTTAAGTCAAAAAAACACTTTTTAGCAAAAGATTTATTTTTAAATTTTTGTCAAAAGTACGTTTTGGCTAATTTTAGGCTTTTTGAACCCTTAAAAGTGCTTTCAATTATTTTTACCAAACGAGTACTTTTTTCTTCAAACGGACTTTTTGAGTGTTAAACGTATTTTTAGGCCACTTAAACGCACACCCAAATAGGCTCGTACTCTTCCGAAGATAAATTCTACTTTAGTTGAAGAAAAAAAAAAAAAAACAGAGTTGCAAGAACACCTTGAGAAGTCTTCAAAAACTTGACCCCACCATGCCTAACTATTGCAAAGAAAGTTTTGCTTCCTCCAACCCCAACACCCAAGCAGAGGAGAAAAAGAGTCCTTGACTCCTTCTGTAATATCACCATAAGGGTACAGGATGAACTTTAGCTGTTTCTTATCGTGATGGGAAAACAAAGGTACAATAGAAAGAACCTAGCAATTTCCTCTGTTCTGTTCTGTCCTGTTTGGTTTGATTCGTTCAGGTTACATCCAATAAGACCCCAAAAGACAGGAAGAATCAAACCATGGTGTTAAGAGTTCTCACACCCTTGCAATAAAAAAAATCAACAAAGAACAAAAATGAAAAGGCAAGAATCATGACACATGGTTCTACAAGATTGTCTACATACAGAAAGCAACAACAATGCCTTTTCTTTCCTAGTACTATAGAAAATTACAATGAACCTTTTCTCTATTTATGATGTTGCTATTTCTTCTCTAGTACCAAGAAAAAATGCAATGCAATGAACCTTTTTATTTTATATTTTATTTTTATGAAATCTCAAACTATCTCTAGAATACCATGTACACTATTGAGATGGGATTTATTTACAGGTATTAAGATAGGACACAAAAAGTGTGTTTGACAATGCGATTATGTAGACAGAAAGTGCGATTTTAAATTAAATTGCAAAAATTGTTCTACTTAAAAGTGAGTTTTTGAAAGGAAAAAATTCAAATTGTAGGCAAAAGAATGTATTTTTAAAATCACACCGTGTAAGTCTATTGAGATGGACTTTATTTATAAGTAAGAGTAATGATATGAGTAATGCCACTCTTCAAGCTCATATATCATATATATTTCACACTAGTTGACATGACATTTTTTAAGTAATTGACATAAAAGTTACTTTAACCAGTGTAAAATGTGTGTGAAAAATATCATATAATCCTAAGAACTATACAATCCTAAAAACGGCATTAAGGTTTCTAATTTTAAAATTAGGAAAACATTTAAAATTAGTCCACGTGGTTATACTGATTGGCAATAAACTCTATATGATATAAAAATGTTCTAAGAGCTCTTCGTGGTATGCAAAAATAACAAATAGGCCTCTACACTCATCTTCCATTTAAATTTTTGACAGAAATCATCAAATAACAAACACTTATTATGGGTTATACATGTCATAACCTAATTGTTGCTGATGTAACATTTGACGATTTTCATTAGAAAGTTCAACGAAAGTTGGGTGCAAAGACCTATTTATTATTTTCACATACTACAAAAAGCTCTTAAAACATTTTTATACCACAAAGAACTTATTGCAAATTAGTGCATTCGTGAATATGTGATTTTGCATTTTTTTCCTTAAGACTATTTGCCATAAAAAGGATTCAAATCACTGTCTATTTAACAACATTAATGCTAGAAAAAAGATTAATGTCCTCTTGTGTCATCTTAAAATTAATGTAGCTTTTAAAATTATCGTTAAATTTATAATAAATAATTATTAATTTTTGATCCAATGTTAAATTTTGAGAGGAAAAAAGAAAGCTACCGCCTTCTAGCATTGTTATTATTGACTTTTAATTTATTGATAATTTTAAAAATCACATTAAAAAAAAAAAAAAAAAAAAAAAAAACCTAGAAGAATTCTTATCATTTATATTTTCGAAATGCCCGGAAAAAATTCCGCAGTGTCCGTTGTACGAGGAAGTCTCAAAGAGAAATCTCATCCTCTTTGCCCTCAACCTTGATTTATGTCCATACAAAATTTTGCAGGCCCCACAAAAATAAAAATGCTTTCTTTCTTAGTGTCGCTCTCTCTCTCCCTGAAGCTTCTTCACTCGCTTGTTTACCCTTTTATACCATGGCGACCACCACCTCGGCCATGCTCCATAACTTTCCTTTCGCTCTCTCCAATCACCACCATCCAAAACTTTCTTCCTTTACTTGTCGAACTTCACTTGCGTATACGCATAAAGAATGCGCTTTGGCTTTCAATGGTGGCCGATTTTTTCGTAGACCGCCCCGTTCTCAAAAATCGGCCGCACCCATTAGAGCGTTTGGACTCAACTCCAGGTTCTTGCAAATGGGTTCTCCGGAAACTTCCTCCAGTAGAGAGATTTCAATGAAATCCGTTGGCGGAGAAAGCAGTGGCACTTCTACGGTCTCTCAGACAGTACGTTGCCATTTGATTGTTTTGAATGTATGTGAGCCTTGTTTGAATGATATGTGTTGATGGGTTTTTGTTTTTATGCATGTTAGGTGTTTGGGATTGCGCATTTGATTGTTTCGCTTGGGATTATATTGGCGATGGATAAGTTTTTGAAAGCGGCATTTGTGGTTGCTGCTATTAAGTTCCCGAGTGCGCTATTTGGGATGTTCTGTATATTCTCTGTTCTTGTTATTCTCGATTCCACTGTCCCAGCTGTGGCGACAGGTTTGATGAACTTCTTCGAGCCTGCTCTCATCTTCATTCAGAGATGGCTACCGTTGTTCTATGTTCCGTCGTTGGTTGTTTTGCCTCTTGCTGTTAGAGACATTCCAGCTGCTTCCGGCATCAAGATCTGTTTCATTATAGGTACGTTAATTTTTGTGTACTTTTAGATCAACTATGAGTGGTGATTGATCTTTTTGGTTTTCATTTGTAGGGATTCAGTGACTCTTTTCGGACTGTAATTTATTTTTGTGAAAAGTATAAATAAGTAATGTAGCAAGGCCATGAGCTTAAAGAAGAGCTTATCCCATTTGTCCTTGTGTCTTTAATTATTTACTGCCATCATTCGACTTTTTTGCCAATGCTCCCTACCACCTGATCATTGTGAACCATTTAAAAAGATGAGATTGTGAAATAAGATCATTTAATTTATATATCCTGCATCATCCACCAAATTCGCGTCTCTCTCTGATCATTAATTCTTCAACATTTCCATTGCTCAGTGCACTCATCTCTTACCTCCTATCGCCTCTATTGCAAGTATTTTTGTTGTGGGAGGTTAGAAATTGTTATTAAGAACTTGCTGCGTGTCAAAGGAATCCTTTGATCATATGGATCAGAGTTTTGAAGAAAGAACTTAAAGTATTTAACAGAGAAAACTCTTTCCTAGGTTCTAAGACTATGAATTAGAGCTTGCTCGCTTTGCAATGGTCAATTCGAACAAGTAACTTCTATGTCTCACTCATGTAATTGCCATTACTTTTCAATTTACAAGCCTTGCATTTCTAATAAGCTCAATGTCGTGGTCTAAACTTTGCTTAATGTCCTTCATAGACCACAATTATTGTCTCACGTGCCCCTATATTGTGCATTTTGCAGTTCAGAAAGCAACCATCTAATATAAAGGATAGATTAGAGTGAATGCTGGTCTACAGAGCTCTTGGAACACATTTTCACAATAACCAAAGCCTCGATGTTACAGTAACTATTTTAAGTTAAAGAATATTCAAAACCATTTAGGGATCATATATCTGAGTGTGCCATTGTGTTTCTACAGTCTTTTCGCATGAGGCTTTACTTAACTAATAAAAAGTTCCCTCATTTATGTGACTGCGGTACATTACACGTGGGCGTGAACTGCTGGGAATCAGACAAAGCCAAATGTTTCTTTAGAAACTTATTCTAGAATCTAAACTACAAACACTTTGAGCTGAGAATTTATTTACAGCTTATTCATCAAAAAAAAAAAAAATTATTTACAGTTGAAGAAGTCAGTAAGGAACTTTTATTTGCTGCATGAGTCTAATTTATTGCTGTTGCGCTATGTTACTTCAGTTGATTTTCTTTCTGTTATAACTACACAACAGTTTTTCAGTTGATTTTGTTTCAGTTAAACTATTTTCTTTAATTTTTCGGTCTAAATAATTGAAAGAAAATAGTTATACGATTAGAAGTGTGTTGAATTTTTTTCTTTCAAGTGCAACTGATATTAGTGTTTAATGGTTTAACTTGCAGTTGGAGGCTGGCTGGCTTCACTTTCTGTTGCGGGTTATACAGCAATAGCTGTAAGAAAAATTGTAAAGACAGAAATGACAGATGCAGAGCCTATGGCAAAACCATCTCCCTTTTCTCCCATTGAAGTGTGGGCTTGGACTGGGATTTTCCTTGTATCATTTGTGTCTGCACTAGTGTACCCAACAATATTGGGGACAAGTGCACGAACATGCCTTCCTTTCCTACTTGCATCAACGGTGTTAGGCTACATGGTTGGTTCTAGGTAAAGCTTCATATTCCTAACTTTAGCATGTCATAGGGACAAAATTTCTTACTGAGGAAAATAATTAATAATAAGATTAATGGTGAATAATCTAACTGTTATGTTCTAGTCTAAAATTTTATATTTGTGTAATTCTTTGCTTTTTGTGTAGACACTTCACCTTTTCTTTCTGGATGTGGGTTTCAGATTGCCATCAGATGTGAAGAAAGTTTTTCATCCAATTATTTGCTGTGCAGTATCTGCAGATCTGGCTGCATTGGCTTTTGGGTACCTTTCCCAGTCTGGACTTGATCCTATTCTAGGTATACTCAAAAGCTTAAGTTTCTGATTTCCTTACCTAAATTGTGTTTCCTTTGGTTACTACACGATAAGATGAACACATAATATAATCAGGAATATCACAAGCTGCAACAATTAGTCCAACTACATCCACTTGTATGGTTCCAAATAAGCTTTTTGGGTCTCTCCTCTTATTTTACCATTTTTTGTCTTTATACTATTTCCCAGTGTACTGCTTTTCTTTTCTTCTTCTTCTTCTTCTTCTTCTTCTTCTCTCTCTCTCTCTCTCTCTTTTTTTTTTTTTTTTTTTTTTTCACCAATGTAATATAATTGTGTAAAAAAGGAAAATCTAACATAGTGTTTGAAAATTTCACCATAATTAGTATGGGCCAAATTATTATATTACCCATACCCACAAATAGTGTTTCATAAAGATACATATTAAATAAATCTTTATTGTGATTGTGTTAAAATATTAATTAAAAGATTAAATTCATACTTTTCTGTGAGGTTAAGCTCTTGAAATAAATAATGATTTGACATGGTATTAGAGTTAAGGTTCTAAGCTCACACCTTGACTCCACAGTTTAACCCATATTTTAATTAAGTATTTCATGTGTTGGGAGGGAGTTTAAGCCCACGCATAAGGAGGAGTGTTAAAACATTAGTTAATTGTTTAAATTTACTATTTCCTATAAATTTAAAATTTTGGAATAACTAGTGATTTAACATAATTCATGTTTAAATGCTGGGAGCAAGAGCTATATATGAACTTACGAGGATAAGGTGTGGGAAAGATAGGGACTTGGATCATCTTGATGTTCAGTGTGAGGATTAGGAATTTTGAGTCTTTACCCAAGTGAAATGGAAGTCAATAATTCAAGCATCCCATGATTTTTGTTGGTAGGAGAATGGAAAGACATTAAATTGGGTAGTAATATTCCTCCATTCAATTGCCTTATGGTGGTGAGTAGTAAGTTCTGACATCATTTTTCATTTTTGCTTCATGGTGTGTAACCCCATTTTCCCACAAAGGACTTATTTATAGGTTTTGTATTGTCAAAGACAAATAGGAACCTTCTATTTTCAAAACCAATGAAGGCTATAAAAATTAGAAAACATAATAATGTTAAAGAAGAGACTCTACATGACTTAGATTTGTTATATAACAATTGAAATTCAATGCCATTTATTTGGGGTATGCATCAACTTTTCAAATGTGGACCCTACCAAAAAACACTTATCACCTCTATATCACATCGAAACACTTTTTCAAACCAAAGCCAAAAAAACACTTTTCAAAACCATTGTCAAACATAATGATTTCTCAAGATGTGATACTACCTGAAGGCTAAGACTGCTATGTTATTAGGGCACACAAAACATGATTTCTCAAGAGTGACTTGGTTCAAAGTGAAGACACTAAAAGGACAAGTAGAATGCAGAAAGAACAGTGGCTGAATTTGTTGGAGAAGACATGGTTTATGCTCAAAAAAGGACAGAAGTTAGATAGAGCTGAAGGAAAATCAGGATATGTTTATCTGAACCCAAATGAATGAGATAAAGTTTTGTATGGTCGGAGGATGATGTATCTTGTTGTGGAAAGGTTCCTACTTCCAAGGAGGAAGTATCTTTCCTAAAACTGGTTCGGTAGCAAAGTACATACAAGTAGTGGTTCAAATGAGGAGAAAAAGGAAAGGTCTAGATCTCTTTCTCTCTGTGCACATATAGGCAGGCTCACACATTGTTTCTCTCTCATATGAACTAATCTTTTGCGAATTTTACCAGTATTACTGTTTCAGTTTAGCATATCTGTACCTTTGTTGGTGATTGTTCTTTCTAATATAAGCAGGATATTACCTTACAAAGGTGTCTTCTAATCCTGGGGCTGGTGATGTCTTAATGGGATTTTTGGGATCTGTTATACTCTCTTTTGCCTTCTCTATGTTCAAACAGAGAAAGGTAAATCCTTCACATCTACTGAGTTAAGTATTTTTCCAACTTTTAACAGTTACTGCTAATTTAGTTTGATTCTTCTCAAGTTTAAGGCTGGGTTTAGTCCACCTGAGTACCTAGACAGAGTTCTGTGGATTATCAATGGACAACTAGTGGTTCTGTACCAAAGCATGCCACTGGATGCATATATGGGAGGGGACCACCCTTTTACGTATACTATTTCTTGTCATAATATATAATTTCTAACTATACAATATAACTATGCAAACCTTTTCTTTTTTTTTTTTTTTTTGCTCTCTTTTACTGGAAAATCTGGGAAAGTGGATAACAGATGGTGAAAGATCCCTGTACAGTTTGATTTTGGTGCCAGGGATATGGGTATCCAGATCATAGTGTTGTTCTCCTATCTTTTATATGTGCACCATATGCTCCAACATGAAATTGATACAAAGTTAACCTATATGAATACCTCACTGTGCCACCATGTCCATTTTTGTTTCTTATTAATTCCGATCTAATGTTGTGAAAATCCTATATATGATCAGATGATGTTGTAAACTAATAAAGTAACGATGTTTCTCTGCACACTTTCAGCTCGTTAAGAGGCATGCAGCCGAGATTTTCACATCAGTCATTCTCTCATCAATATTCTCATTGTATTCAACTGCTCTTGTTGGACGCCTTGTTGGGCTAGAACCATCTTTGACTGTATCAATTCTACCCAGATGTATAACTGTGGCATTGGCCCTCAGCATTGTGTCTTTGTTTGAAGGTAAAATTTATATAAGTTCTGGGAATTTGTAGGCAGGCAATCCTGTACAATTATAATATTGAGCTATAGTTAGATGTGACTTTCATAGTATAGAACAGATCAAAAAAAGATGAACTGTTTCAATTCATTTGTATGATGCCTTTTCTTTTTCTTCCTTAACTACCCAATCAATATATAATGTTCAGACCCCATGTTGGTATACTTGCTTGAAACATTTTCTCTCTTGGAATATGATGTTTTCCATTTCTTAAATAGGTACCAATTCATCTCTCACAGCCGCAGTAGTTGTAGTAACTGGTTTAGTTGGAGCAAATTTTGTGCAAGCAACGCTTGATAAACTACGGTTTCGTGATCCTATTGCTCGAGGGATAGCAACTGCATCCAGGTATGTGCTTCAGTAGCTGATTAATCAATGAGTACTCACCATTAGGTTCATATTGGCCAAGTTGGCATTTCCCATGTGTCTCCGTTTTATGTTTAGGTGGTATTAGTACAATCAATCATGCTCTCAATTGGATATAGTACAAAGCTTAAAGGCAACCAATATTTTAATTCTTTGCAAAAATTTCTAAATTCAGGGAACTGTAAGATAGATGCTCTTAGGATCTGAATGCTTTTATTTCTATGTTTCACTCCCGTGAACAGATTCAAAGCATTCCATCAATTATAAATATATAAGAAAAAAATGCAAAATCAGTCCCTATAGTTAACTGATTTGCAATGAGTTTTATGTGGCATAAAAATGTTTTGAGAGCTCCTTGTAGTATGCCAAAATAACAAATAGGTACCTGCATCCAACTTTCATCTAATTTTTTGACAGAAACCGTTAAATGCCGCGTGGTTTTGCATTTTTTCCAAAATATAATATGATCATGTTTTGTACAACTGAATAGTATTGGTATGGCCATTTTCATCCATTTATGCTTAACTTGCTTTTACTTGGTTGTTCTAGTGCTCATGGATTGGGAACAGCGGCACTGTCAGCCAAGGAGCCTGAGGCTCTCCCATTTTGTGCCATTGCTTATGCTCTTAATGGTATATTTGGATCTCTTCTTTGCTCAGTTCCGGCTATCAGGCAAAGCTTACTTGCAGTAGTTGGCTAAAATAACCAGCAGTTCAAGAACATCTCTTTGATTAAAATTCTATTCTTTCCATGAGATTACTCTTTTCCACTGTAAAGAGAAGAAACAGCCCACCATATTGACAACTAGATGGCTGCATGGTGTACAGAAGTTGATTTTTTATTTTTTATTAAGTTTACAAATTGAGGCATTATATATTGTTCTGGAATGTACCGTTAGAAATCAATTTATTTAAGTAAAATGTATCTGTCAATAATACATGCTCTTGAAACTGCATTTACATCAAGCAAGCCAGAAAAGAAGAGTTTTAGCAAACTCAGTTGATCAAAATAAAATTAAGATTAATATACTAATCAACGGCTCTTTTCATATCTTCCTGTAAAAACACTGAAATCAAGACTCTTTTGAAATGAATTAGGATCCTCTTGAGTTTATTTGAATTGGAATGGCATGACAGCCCAAATTGCATGACTTTCTTACCTTTTGCAACCAGTTTTGTTGCTTTCCTTCCAGGAGTTTGTTGGTTTATATTCTACATGAGATGTTAATTTTATTACAGGAGGAAAGTATGGTAATTGAGATGTATTTTCATGGGTTGCTTGCATCATTGGCTTGCTATCTGTTTATAAAGTCTGATATTTGAATTAGCTTTTCATGTTTCTTTGAGGAAGATATAGTAATTATAATAAACAATTTTTAGTCCTTTCTTCTCCATCTCTCTTACAAACAAAAGTGGAAAGTCATTATCTACTTGTAGATATCTTTTAGTCTTCACAGCTCATTCAACAACCAGTATGAAGCTAAGAATCTTTTCGGTGCCTTCCATGATACTCACAAAATTTCACCATGAGCCGTTATAACTAGCACTGCTAGCAACATTCCCGCGTCCTCCTTTCATCTTGAAGATGCTGTTCTAGACTATGGAATAGATTGTTGCATGAATAGTGTTGTTTTGTTGGTCTTTGATTTGGCTTATATAACTTTCTTCTTTTGCGTTGTTATGTTGTCGTAATTTTTTTATTTATCTATTGAAAAAAAATATAATAAAAAATAAAAGCTATGAAGATTGGAAATTTAAATAACTTCCTTGCTTGGACAAAACCCTCAAAAGCCTCCTTTCCTAGTGCCATTTCTTCAAACCTCCTCGACCGTCCAAGATAACAACAAAATGGATAAGGGAAAAGAGTGAGTGGTTATAATGGTGATGCAAAGTAGTACACAAAATAATAATAAAAAAAAAAAAAAAAAGGCTTGAAATCACTTTTTTTTTTTTTTTTTTTTTTTCACAATTATTTTATACTATTGGTGTGGCAGTATCAACTCATCATTAATTCTTTTTTCACAATTATTTTATACTAGGTAACTTAATCGGCTGGGACCACACTTAATGAAGTGAATGTCACTAGTTCGAATCCCCTTCCCCCCTCTTGTGCGGACATGTCAAAAAATATATATATATATATATATATATATATATATATATATATATATATATATATTTTTGTTAATAATGACTGATGTAAGCATTGATTGAGACAGCTACACTAGCATTGTGGAATAATTATGGAATAAAAATAGAGAAATAATAGGTGTCAATATCTTGTCCATATTTCTCCTATATCATCTTACAAATCAACTATTAGATTTGTGGACTTATGTAGACCTCACATAAGTCAGTGGTAGACCTCATAAGTCTAATGATTGATCTACTGAATTGATAGAAGAATATGAACAAAATGCGAACAAAATATTAACACCAATCATTTTTCATAAAAATATAGTTTTTAACATTATTCTAATAAAAAGTAATGCATGCTAAGATATAGAATATTATTATAATATTCTCGAAATATTCACTATACATTGAGAATATTATGGGAATATTCCTTATTCCATTCCATATATGGCACATCATAATTGTTGTAAACCAATTATAAATATTTTTTTGGAAAAATTATATTTAGTCTTTAGGTTTTCATATGATTTGAATTTAGTCATTGGGTTTTCAATTTCAGGAATAAAATCATTAGATTTTGCCCAAATTTAAAATATGTCAATCTATCAGTTTATTGTTAAAATTAACGGTTTGTCATCTATTACATGTGTCTCATTTGATACGTCAACATCCATCTTAACACCCTAATGCAATGCTACATTAATGGAATTGAAATCTTTTGTTACTGTAGGTTTACTTTTTAGGTTCTCAGATTTTGTGTTTAATTGTTTATCTAATTTCTACCATGTCGGGTCTATTTTTTATTTTATGAATGGCTCGACACTTGTTGATGTCATATTGAATTTGAGTGTTTATGACGTATCAAATGAAACATGTGACAAATGACTAATCGTTAACTTTGAGTTCCAATACTATCTTCCTTATTGAGATGGACAATATAAAAATATTAATTAAATAATTAAATTTGAGTTTCTTTGAACAAAACAAAAAAGTACAAATCTTTTTATGAACTTCTTAAGTGAACTTCATCTCTGCTTTTACTTCTCTATATATTACATGGCTCCACAGCATTACAATAAATAGGTACAGAGTGTTCTGTTTCCTATCAACAACAATAGGCTAACACTCAAATGAAACATGGCTAAAAGGGGAGTTGAAAAATGAAGAAACTGAAAGTGGAAAAGATGATTTTAGAGGCTTGGTTGGTGGTGCCTTGTCCAATACACAAAGGCAGTTTTTAGGCCTTTGCTGCTTCTACCGGAGTTTTCGCCCTGCTGTCGACTATCTGCTCGTACAAGTCTCGAATCTTCAACCCGACTATGGTTTGGAAGAGACCGGTTCCGTTGTTACTGCCGGGGAAATCGGAATGCTTCAACATTTGTTGGGTGACTTCTCCATAGAACTTGGTAGAGATGTTGCTTAGATGGCTTTCAACGTAGATCAGCTCATCTAATCTGTCAAATTGGCCATCCATTTCCAGCACAGACACCTAAGACAATCAAACAGAGGAATTGGCTTAAATCCTGCAAACAGAGGAAGAAACAGAGGAAACAGAGAAAACAGAGGATGTTGACAGAATGTTTATACCTCGTGGCCAAAATAAGCATCAGGGCCATAGAAAAATTTGATGCCAGGGTATGAACAAGTAAGCTTTCTACCGCATGGAATCCATGAGATAGTAGAGCCTTCATCAAAGAGATAAACAGGGCTGAAAAGCTCCACCCCTTCTTTCATTATCAACCTAACTCTCAAAACCTTCCCCTCATTATCACCAGGAATGAGTTGCGTTGGCAACACTTCAATCACTGCATCTGCATATTGCTTTTGTGGATCTGCACCAAACCACAAAATATAAACATGGGGTTTTCCTATTTTGAGAAATACGCACACTTAACATTGTTAAAATAACTAGAGAACAGAGGCTTTGAACCGAATACTGTATTTCTGTGTGTTATAACTATGTAATTGAGTTTTGGTTCAAAAAGATTACCAATATACGCGTCAAAATCAGGCTTTCTGGCTTCGATACTAGCTTTGATGCTTTCAAGGCTATGTCCTCGCTCTGCCATGTCCCTCTGCAATTTTTGTAACATAGTTAGCTTAAACTGCTGATTTAAAGACGAATTTTCACTGCTACTTCATCGAGTTGTATAAATGTCAAGCAACTTTGAAACCAGACGTTATAGAGCAATTACCTGAATTTTCCAAGCAAATTTAACCTCATTGCTGATGTCCAAGTAGATGCTGAAGTCCAAGAGGTCCCTTACTCGTGAATCATACCTACATGTGCACAAAGATAACTTATTAATTGCTTTAATTTCAAAGGATTGTTGCTCATTATTAGCAATAAATTACTTGCATGTGTATTTTGTTTTATTTTATTTATTTTGTTTTAATTTCAAGAGCATTTTGTATAGGAGTTTATAATAGTTGGTTATAAGTGAACCTAAATATGGCCAAGGCCCCACCAAGAAAAAGATGACGATGACATTGACAGCCACAATTCCACAGCCATTCAAATAAATGTAGATATTATTTTTTCTTGGGAAAAAGAAAGAAAAGGACAAGGCTCTCATAGCATAATATTACTTGTGCTCTAGAATTGAAAATTTGAAACATCATATGTATTTATACAACCATTATTGGATATGAGGTAGACCTACAAGCCACATTAAAATAACTTATCTAATGCTATATACGACAATATAAAGACTTTTTTTTTTTAAATAAATTTTATAAAAAATATTATATAATTGTCATACAATTGAGATAACGTGACAGTAAAAATTATTTTTACAGTTAGTATATTAGTATATTACTTTATTACAGTTATACGACCGAGATAAGATGAGATGAGATGAGAGAGGGAATGGTTGCAGGTTTACTTACATTGGGTGCAAACCTTCAATGACAAGGATCTTGGGAGGCTTGATGAGCTCAGGAGGATCCAAAAGACCAGAGACATGGTTGTAAATGGGCTTCTCAACAGGAATCCCTTCCTTGATAGCCTTAACCTGCTCATACATGAGATCAAAGTTGTTGGCTCTTGGGTCAAGTGCTGTCACTCCCTTCTCCTTCCTTCCTGTTCTATCCAGCGAGTGATAGTCATCCAAGCATATCACCGTCGTGGTGTCGCTTATCAGGGTGTTCGAGTCCGGGTTCCCACCCCTTGGTGGCTCCGCCGCTCCTCCGAACACGCTCGTCAGCCTCCTCATGAAGGTACTCTTCCCACACCCCGAGTCTGCCGCCAGCCCAATCACAACCGTCTGTGAGTCACTTGCTGTGCATGTTATCACGTACGGGCGACTGCTGCCGCAGCCACCGCCGCCGCCTTTCTTGCTGGTTTTCTTGACGCCACTGCTGTAGAAAACTACCTGTTTTTGGTGAAATCCCAGGTGGGTCTTTGATGGTGTGGAGATTGAACATGTTGAATACAGGGAGGTGCAAATTGCCATTTTTTTTTTCTCTCTCTCTGCTCAGGAATTCACAGAAGCTCTAAGAGAGGAAAAGATGGTTGAAAATGGTTTTTGGTTGTAAACATGAAATGGGTTTGGCTTCTTGTAATCCTTGAGATTATATATGAAACTTTGGGAGAGAAGAAAGGAGTTGATGAAATCAGAAGGCAGTTTTGGAAAGGGAGGAAAATGTTGGCGTTGGTGATGGGTGGCTGATGTGTCTTTTTGTTTGTATGTTTATGTGACTACCCCTGGTTTTGGACAAATTTGGAGGTAATTTTAAGGTGGGATGAGGGGGATATGGGTGGATTAAACCAATGGGGAGTGGGTAAAAGGGTCAAATTATTTTTCTTTGCCCATCAAAAGAAAATTCTACCTCATATATATGTTTATATATATTAAAGAAAAATGGAGTTGCTGATGAAATTTGTGATAAAATGAGGGATGGAGAAGCTTGGTGGTGATTCATTGCATTTTGGATATTTGCAACGCCACGTGGCACCAAGGGGGTGGCTGGTTGAAGATGAGGGGTGGAGGGTGTAGAATGGAGGAGAGATTTGGAGCCCATATCTTCCAATGTTTCTATCTTTGGACTGTACTCTTGTGTGTGTGTAATCTCACAGTTATGGGAGTCGTGTTGATCAGGACCACATACATCGTTAATTAAAAAAAAAAAAAAAAGGGGTCTGTAAATTCAATACAAATCAAACAGAAAATAGTGAATTGTTTTAGGGTCGAGAGATTTAATCCGTTTAGTTAAATAGGTCAGGCTATAATTATCTATATAGTTTTATACTTATACTTTGACATGATTCAAACCCGACACACAACATTTAAGATTAACAATTTTTTACACGAACTTAATACAAAATTTACAAATTAGGGTTAATGGATCTGACCCATTTTATTAAATTGGGCGAGTTAGAGTTGATTTATATAGTGTTATACTTCTGCTTTGATACACTACACTAGCTGTAATTTCTATGACAATTTGATTTTGATATATATGGACAGGGTGTTTCTGTAATTTTTCTTTCAATTCCATGTATACAATTGTATTGTGTCGTTTAAGCAATTGTATAAAAAGTACATATTTTTCACGTATTAAATAATATATATCAATTTTATAAATTGAGTCCAAGGAAATTTTTTCTTATGGAAAGAAAACTGTCTTTTTTGATGCAATTGTGTTCATCCAGTCTACGGTTTTGGTTTTAAGCAGAGGTTTGCAGTAGCTGTGGGTGACCCGGTTTCATCCATTAAGAAATGTGAATGGGGCACACTTGTTTGTCTTGACAGTCCAGGATGGCCCATTTGTGTGGAACTCTTTTAAAAGAAAATATTTTAGTACTAGCATATGATGTTTGTTAAACTCCTTTAAGACATTTAAAAATGCTTAATGATTATGTTCTTTTCCCCTTTTTTTTTTTAAGTTTAAAAACTTTTAATTAATTATTATTATTTTTTGTTAAATGTCGTAAAAAAAAATTAAAATACTCCTACTTTTTATTATAAAAAGAAGAAAAAAAAATGCAAAGTCAATTATGATGTACCTAGCTGTGTCTTGGATTTGTGGTTGCTTCCACTATTTTTTTTTTTTTTTTTTTTTTTTTTTTTTTTAATGAGCAATCACAAATCTAGGACACAAATCCCTAGTAACCTTGTCCCGGATTCAATTTTTTTTTTTAAAAAAAAAAAAAAAAAAAAGAAAAAGAAAAAGGAGCAACAAGAATTCTCACTCTTAGTCGTCACTCGTCTATAAGCCAACTTGGGCATTGACTTACTTTTGTTTAGAATGAACTTTATACTTAAAAATTTGTATTTTTTTTTTTTTTTGTGGAGAAGTTGATAAATTTTTTTAACAATATTCGTGTGACGTCTCGCATTGCCTAGGCATAGAAAAGATAATGTATTTTTATAGAATATACTTTCTCTAAATGGTAAGATGCCTTTTGGGGATAAATCTAATAATAAAACCGTGCGGGCTTGACCCAAAGCGGACAATATCATACCACTTGGAACATGAGTGTTACAATTCGGCTTGAATATTTAGCAATTTATTTAAATTTAAGTTTTATTATTTATTTTTGCAAACCCAAAAAAATACTTGACCCAAGCTGATTACTTAGTTGAACTTTCTAGTTAAAAAAAAAAATACATAAGTTGAACTCGAGTTTGAGTAAAACTCAAATGAGTCGATCTCGAGTAAGCTTGGCTCGTTAACAACCTTACATGAAATGCTATTTGAAGTCAAATGCCGAAAGTAGCTTGGTGGAATGTAGTTCGATATTCGATGGCAATTCCAAAGCATGTGTTTGTTTTCTAGCTGGCTATACACGATAGTTTAAGTACTGTTGAAGTGGGGTTTTAAAGGAGATGTAATGTGTCTAGTTTGCAGGAGTTGTATTGAGGGGAGGGATGACCTATTTTTCACTTGTGGGTTAAGTAAAAGAATTTGGAGGGAGATTATGAGAAATTGTTTATTAGTTGATCCTTTTACTACTTGAGATGACATTCAGAATTGGGGTGTAAAAGAGTTGAAGGATAGGAAGATGAAAGTTGTTCTATGCAAGCTGAGCTGGGGGTGAGACAATTTACCACTTATCGAGCAGAAAATTGGGCTATGAGTCATGATAAATGGTATCAAAGTAAACCTAATAATGCTTTTGAGTAATGCTATACATCCTCTGCTCGCTCTCCAATTCCTTAAAAGCCTATGTAGCGTGGTTTTTCATAATATTTGGTTTTTCATAATATTCGGAGAGACCACGTCACATAAGCTTTGGAGGGATGGAGGGTGATGAATTGAATTATTCAATATTTTTATGACCAAGAATACTACAATACCGTACGGGCCTTGGTGAGAATTTCGAATATTCAAGTAGGTAAGATTGTAAAGAGTTAAATTAAATGGGTAAGATGTTGCCCATTTCCCCTCTCCTATATTGAATGGGAAAAAAATTGGTAGATATTGCATGGACATATATTAAATCTATATATATAAAAGCAATTAAAGGAGAACATCAACTGTCTTTAGTCTTTTAAAATATCCCACAAATTTGACTAACTTGTTCTTAGGCCATGTCATTTTATTTATTTTAAATTGGGTTCCTGAGTGAAAGACTCACTATCTCAAAGAAAGTTTCTTGAAAATGTAGTAATTGCCTAGTCATTTTCTTTTCTTAATTCTCTTCCTCAAGTAATTTTTTTATTTATTTTTATCTAATTTCTCTCTCTCTCTTTTGTTTTTGTTTTTTTTTTTTTTTTCTGGTATAATTCATCATATAAAATAAGATAAAAAGGGAAAGAAGCATACTGTTTGAGCAGCTGATGAGGCAGCAATTATGTGGTGTTTGAATACATTTGGATCTAAAAGGGAACCATTTGGGGAGACAAAGAAGCAAAGAGCATGCATGTCATCACCCTAATCTAATATAAAATCCAGTCTACATTCTCCCACTTGCTCCATCTCCATCCCCATGCAACCTCTCAAGCTTCCCATTTGTTATTTCTTCGTTACACTCCTAAATTGCTCATAAATTTTAAATTATTAAAAAAAAAAAAAAAAAAAAAAAAAAAACTCGTTTTCTTCAACCTTCTTTTTTTCTCTCATTTTTCAAATTTTCCGATTATGACTAGGTGATATGATTGCTAGATGATGGTAATATGCTTTGGACCTTTGGTAGAAGACCTAAAGCAAGCTTGTGCTACAATCACTAAAATTTTTGGCTATATGTGCTGGACATTACATATAATGGAATAATTCTTATGTCGGAATATGGAAAACCTACCGCCGAGGGTGGTGGTCTATTAGCATTTGGGTTAACTCCTAGCTAGCGGTTTGGTGAGTGGAAGGTCCGATGGTCGAATCTCAAAATGAGAAGCATTTGGAATTATTTCCATACTAACGGCTTGGGTGTCGCTAGTGTTTTTGGTGGCCCAACTGACTTGAAGGAGCACTTACAATTTTTTACCATCTAAACCCTAGCTGCTCTGGTCGCCCCCTCCTTCCTTTTTGCTTAGAAAAAATAAAAATAAAAATAAATGAAAAGGACGGTAAACAATGAATACTTATGTTGTAGGTGAAGAGATATACTTCATTATTGTGAAACCGTTACTATCTAAATACTCTCATGAATGATGAAACATTGCTCTCGATTAACCAAAACTAATTGAAAAATAAAATAAAGTAAAATAAAAATCGTTTTCCACGGGATGTGTTGCTACCCAACATCAAATTAAAGTAATTTTTTCCTCTCAACTTTTGAGAACTACAAGAAGTACATAACTCATCATACACCTATATATCTAAGATACAAATCAATTATTATAATAATTAGTAAAATATATACGGTATAAGACAAAATAACAAGTTTAATCGGGTTATTGTTTTAAAATGCAACGAAAAGTTTGACAAGATACTATATAAACAGAATAATTGATAGCAAAAAGTTATAGTAAATAAAATTTTGATTAGGTCATTTTCTTAAAGACTCGTGCCCATAGGATTATAATCGAGCCAAATTAAAACTAGCTAGTATTAAAATTTCATGCTTAGTTCATTTATTTTTTAAATAAGGGAAAATTACACTTTACCCTCTCAAAGTTGACAGCGTTTTTTAATTAGAACACCAAAGTTTCAATTTTTGCAATCCACCCCCACAAAGTTTCAATTTTTTTTCAATTCGTCCAATATTATCTCAAAATTCTCATATTGCCCTTAATTTTTATTTTTTTATGAAAAAATAAATAAATTGGGGACTGTAAAAATGGCCAGATGGCCGTAGCCACCCCAATTTTTTTTTAAAAAATTTTTTTATAAAAAATAAAAAAATAAAAATTATGGGCAATATGGGAAGTTTTGGATACAATTGGTCAAGTTGCAAAAATTTAGAACTTTGAGGTGGGAGGGGGGGAGAGATTGCAAAAATTGAAACTTTGGTGTTTGAATTAAAAAACGCTGTCAACTTTGGAGGGTAAACTGTAATTTTCCCTTTAAATAAACTACACCTTGTTAATGAACTATTTAAAGGTTTTTTTTTTTTTTTTTTTCTAAAAACATTATTTCGAAGGACAAAAATTCTATTTTCCAATGCAATTTCAAACATGTTCGTAGACCAATGTAATTCTCTATGTTGATTAGGGAAAACTTTGGTCTTTCATTCTTAACGATCGTCCACAATCATGTTGATAGCAAGGCACGCTTGAAACAGTGAAGATTGAAAAGTTTGCACTTTGCATAGACAAAAGCTCCTGTAAAATTATTATCATCCTCCAAATAGTTAGAATTTCTAATTAGATATAAAAGAAAAGCAGTATCATCTAAAAACACAGCAATCCCAAAAATCTAGAAACTGCAACAGTAAATTAAATAGCTTAATCCGATACTAATATACTACCCAACAGCCACATCCTTGAATTAGAGTATAAATTTAGTATTCTTAGCCAAAAGGCAGTAAAAATGTTACGATTCCAAGTGTTTCATGTGACTTAAGTACAAGCTTAATCATGTATATATAAGTTATTGGACACCTTCCCTTTCTTTAACAATTATCATGTCAGCTTAGCTTTTTTGACTAGCAGGATAAAAGCGCTCTTATTTTTGAATAGAATGCATGAGACTTTAAGAGTACCCTTTTCACCATGTCCTGTATATAAAGTTTAAACATACATTAGCAACTCAGACTCTTATTTTGCGTGACATATGGTGCCTAATGGTGATGGCCCGGCGTGTTTGTAAGGGGGAGGTCGTGGGCTTCGATGGCGTCAGCCGCATAGTTTTCTCAGTGCCATACCTAGAAAAGCCATAATCAAACATGTCAGAATAGCTTTTTTTTTCATGATGTGGCACAATCCAATTCAGCAGTCCTCATAATGACATAACAATGAATACAATGTTAATCATGTTTAAATTGTTATTGGGATCATATCAGTTTGGTATTGAGGATGACAGTGATGATATAGAAGATGAACCCCTTTCATGATGCTGGACTTATAGAACATGCAGCACAAGGCAGAGTAGAGGATCAATTGGTCCATAGCTTGACTTAAACAGTGGAGGAATCAAAATAGAAGTTTCTGATTTTTTTTTGGAAATATGCATGCACAGGATTATTTAAATTGGGAAGCTACCGGAACCAACTTATGATGACTACGATGATGAGGAAGAGGATGTTGATAGAGTGATGACAACGGAGAGTGGAGGAGGAAGATTGTCTTCCAAACATGAGCGATTTGTGGTAGGAAGGTGTGTGATGTTCTTGATGGGAGTAGCCACGAGAACATTAAGTTGGATGGTTAAGATTTATTTGTTCTATGACAGATGAAGGGCTAGGATTTTAGGGGTTAATAAAGGCTATTATAAATAGCCTCATTTGAGTAATTGTAGACAGCCTTTTCTTCTCTAATATATAAAAATTTCATATTTGAGTTCTTGGACTCTTTGAAGCCTAGAAATTGATCTTTTATTGTTCCAACTTCAATCTTATCTTCCTGAATATTGCTGGAATTTTTTTTCTTTAACTCTTTTCTAAGTGTCAATTTGCTTGAAAAGTGGCATCTTTGGCAGGTTCATATCAAATCTACTCTAAATCTAAGTACCCATGCTATGAATGACACAAAAAAGAAAACTAATGAAATCATTGGAATAAAAGCTTAAACCAAGCTCGAAATCATGCAGTGAAGTCAAGACATGAATTTTTTTTTTTTGTTTGTTTATAAAGGATCCTTGGGTAGTATCCCAAGCTTGATCTTAAAATTGGACAAGCAATCCACCCAATAGAGAGAATATAACCCACAACTAAGCAAGCATCAACATAAATATGGAACACTTTTTACTTTTTTTCTTTTTTTTTATTAAAAAAAAAGTGTCCAAAATCCACTGATCACCTATTGTGGCCTCCACAATAACCCAAGAAAAGGCACTCTCAGAAAATTGTCCAAACCATTCAACTCAAAAATAATGGCCAAAATTTTTACCCTAATCACCCAACATACCCATTAGGCACAGAAAACCAAAGGAGATGGAGATCCCTCTAAACATCTCGACAAAGCCCAAGAACATAGCCAAGACATCTTCTTATATATATATATAATTCATATTGCTATAACGAACACAATTAAACCCTAAACCCTAAAGACCAAAAGCAAAGGCACAAGTAAATTAGCAGGTTATGAATCCAAAGTCGATTTTACAATCTACTCGCATTGGATAGACAAATAATAGAGATATTTTTAACTCACATTTCAACTCATCCAATTTTTTTTGAGTTGTGTACATAGTGCAGGGTCAAATAAACCAAGAGAGAAACCATGATGACAAAAAACCGCTTCAAATAAAAAGATAGTATGCATATACTACCTTCTTAAAGAAGATTGATAGTTTAAATATCTGTTTCTAAATGCAATGCAACCTAAAGTCATGTTACTTCATCATGAAAATTTGCACTATTTTTTTTAAGTGGATTTATAAATACCTGTTCAATTTTCAAACAGATAAGATATGGAGTTGAGAATTCAATTTTCATTGGGATTAAAAAAAATTCAAAAAATCAAACCTTGAAATGCGCATTGTGCCGCTTTCCCTCCTTCCAACGCCGAATATTCCCATCATTCATTGTCCTAAACCTGGACTTGTAAGACCTAATCAAGAAACATCAAAACCATTTAGTACACAAAAGAATAATAGTTGTTTCAAAAGAAGCAGTATAAACGTGTAAACCTACGAATAAAACTTCATTTTGGTTTTCTTTAACTTGGACGTGACCGGTGTCATTGGCTTTCTCCTCTTCTTCCGCTCTCTCGACGAAACATGCCGCACTTGAACTACCTACACACATATAAACAAATAAAAGGTATCTATTCACAAGCACAAGGATGCCCAAACTTCAAATTCCAATACTTGAAACGAATTAGTCAATCCCCCCATGCCAAAAATTTGGATAAGATTGCATGTAAGAACTATAACATTCAAAATTCGGGGTCTTCCTCTCTCAGGCATTTCCTCAGTATCCAAATGGACAATAAAGAAAATGGCTACAAATCAAAAAGAAGACAAAAATAAATCAAAACTCCAACTTACAGATGGAGGAAGCGGGGAGATAAATGGGTGCAAAGCCAGTGAAGGATGGGCTGTTGAAGAGGCATTGAGGAGGGGCCTGCAGCTCCATCTACTCCTCGATGCAAAATGGAGGGCTTGGTGGAGCTATGGGAAAGTGTGGATGAGGCGACGTGAAGTAGAAGAAGATCGAGAAGGAAGAGTCTGGGTCGACCGAAGGCCCAGAGACTGAAGCTTGGCGCACCATCTCTGCATCATGGTTGTCAGTAATGGTTTCCACGAGCTTTGGCCTTTTCGTTTTGTTCTTTTGGAGGAAACTCTGATTTGGTGCTACAATGAGGTATGTTTGGGAATTGGGTTAGTATGCTACAGTCTTGGATTAAGATAGTGTTTGGGTTGGTTGTAGGTTGTCCACAGCCTGTATATGTATAGCCTATTGAGAAAAGTTCGCTTACCCTCATCAATCCGATTGTCAATGTCCTTTGTAAACTAAAGATTGTTTCTATACTTCTTTAATTACCAAAAATTGTCAATATCTTCTTAAAATCAAAAAGAAAAGAATAAAAATTGTCAATGACGGTGGGTAGCCGAGCACTTCCTTGGCCCCTTAACCAAATGTGGGTGGCTTGGCCACCCCTTTTAGCCAAGTGTGTGGTGGCCGAACCCCCAACATCAGAATAATGATTTGGCCATTCT
The DNA here is from genome assembly GCF_965113065.1 of Corylus avellana. Classification (NCBI taxonomy): domain Eukaryota; kingdom Viridiplantae; phylum Streptophyta; class Magnoliopsida; order Fagales; family Betulaceae; genus Corylus; species Corylus avellana. The sequence goes on from NC_142492.1 coordinate 26,536,232, forward strand.
CAAATTTTTTACTATATATTTTTTTTAAATAGAAAATTTTTAAAAAATTGATTAAATTTGCCTTGAACCACTAAATCAAGAATAAGGTAAACTTTATTTATTTATTTTTTAAAAAAAAATTGATAAATCAATAATGAATCTTATGGGATACTTGTTTATTTAATAAATCAAAATTACCTTAAAAAGTAGGGATGAAGATCATTTTGAGTAAAACAAAGATGATTCATTCCATGGTACAAATTTGATTTTGCTATATTTAATGGTGTATATAATGTCACATCAATAAAAATGTAAAATGAAGAGAAGCTCATTAAAAAAAAAAAAAAAAAATTGGTTAAATATTTCTTTTTTGCCTCTTGTGGTTTAACGATTTTATTTTTTATTTTTTTATCCCGCTAACTTTCATTTTGTATCACATAGAACTCCTCACTTAATTATTAATTAAAACAAAGTTCATATTCCGTCCAACTTCCGTCAAAAAAAAATTAACAATAACCAAAAAGAAAAAAATCCTTTTTGAAAGGACACATAATTAAGGTATATAGGTAGCTTTGCATCCCTTGAAATCCAGCCTAATTTCTTTCTTTTTCAATTAATGTACTATATATATGATTCCTAATTAAAGACTCGCCAGGTATTAGCTAGGTATATATATAACTCAACTCAAGGGGACAAAAAAAATTACAAATTAAGAGATAATACTACAAGGAAAAATGACTAGCAGAATCTGACAAAACAAAACCCCTGCCCTAATTAATTATATGATTTTTTTTCATTTGAAATTGCACGGTTGATAAACAAACAAAACATTGAAAGCGAATTAATGGACTTAATTATTTTATGTAGCATCATAAAGAATCATAATTTTTTTTTATTCTAGTTTGAAGTTAAGTTTGTTGTTATAATTACCAAACTATCCTCAACAGAAACAGGGAGCTAGGTACATGCACTCTTAATTATTTGCACCGATTTTCTCAAAAAAAAATATATATATATATATATATTTGCACCGATTGATGGTTTTAAAAAATGGCACTATTCATGAGCTAAAAAAAATCAACCGGGGTGCCCAGCCCAGGTGCACTCATTATATATATATATATATATATATATATATATATATATATATATATATATGATGTTACAAATTCAAATTGCCCAGAACAAATTAAACGACTAGATCGCATTTCTTTTCATATTATTAATTGTTTGGTTGAAAGCTATATATATATATATATATATATATATATATATATATATAGTGGCATGATCCTATTTTGATCATGATCATTCACCCACTAAAACATGAAGGGTACACCACCTTCTTCTTCTCATCGATCAATTACCCATGCATGCACCGAATAATCTTGTTCTAATCTAATCAATTACGTGAAGATATATATATATATACATGACTTAGGGTACTCTATATATGGTCTTACGTACTAATAAAGATTAATGTAATTAAGATTAATAAGCTACAAATTAAAAGTGGTTGTTTTCTAATTAAACACATGCATTTTTGCTCGCATGACCAACCACCAGCTGGCCAGGTGTATGTGGTCCCTAGCTCGTACCCTTTTGTTTGGTTGCCAAAAACGGAAAGTCGTAGCAGGTGACATTTGTTCTTTTAAACCGAAGAATAAAAAATAAATAATAAGTAATACAAGCCAAAAGCAAAGCAGCTCGTGGGAATTAATGACATGGCCGCAAAAGCATGGAATATGATCATCTTCAGTTCATTTTGAACCGAAGAATATTTAGTTTATAGTTAGGGTTTTTTCTTAAAAATTTTAAAGCTATAAATAAGACACGTGTTCACTAACCAAAAATAATAATAAAATATTGTTTTAAATTAAAAAAATAAAAATAAAAAATTAGAAAATATTTTTAAAAAACTAAGGGTGGCCAGTTAGCCCATAGGGGTTGGCCGGACCACCCCTGTTGGCATGGGGTGGCTTCAGCCACCCCAAACCTGTTGGTTTAGGGTGGCCCATGGGGCTGATCCGGCCAGCGACAAAGGCCAAACTTAAAAAAAAAAAAAAAAAAAAAAAATTGTTTGGCCCTAAGTGGTGACCGGACCACCTCGTTGGGCCAAACTAAAAAAAAAAAATTAATGGGGTGGCCCTAGGGGGTGGCCGAAGCCACCCCAGGCCAACAGGGGTGGTCCGGCCACCCCCGTTGGGCTGGCTGGCCACCCTTAGTTTTTTTTTAAATATTTTATTATTTTTATTTTTATTTAAAATAATGAAATCCTATTCCCAAAATAACAGAGGCAAAGACAATTAACCACAACACAAAGGGTGACTCCATCGATGATGTCACACCTTCGTCACCGTGCATGCACGCACTCTTTTATGGATCGATCTCTATAAATAGGCAGATGATGGTCACAATGGTTCATTAACCACGGCTATGTTTGCGAAGAGGCCGGGCCGGCACTGTAGCTGGAACGGCCAGCAGCAAAAATTGACTTTTTGTTCTCTTTTTTTTTTTTTTTTTTTTTTAATAAAGCAAAATATTAAAAAAAAAAAATGAGGAGAAAGGGGTGGTGTTCCAACCACCCCTTGGCCAAAATGGGGTGGCCGGACCACCCCATTTTTGGCCAAGGGGGTGGCTGGAGCCACCCCCTGGCCGATCTGGGGGTGGTTGAACCACCCCCATGGCCAAGGGGGTGGTCCGGCCACCCCCTTGGCCAAAAAAAAAAAAAAAATGCGGACTGGGTGCATTTGGGGTGGCCGGACCACCCCCAAGGGGCGGCGGAAACCACCCCCAGCCCCTTGGGGGTGGTCCGGCCACCCCAAATGCACCCAGTCCGCATTTTTTTTTTTTTTTGGCCAAGGGGGTGGCTGGGGGTGGTTTCGACCACCCCATATGGCTGGTATGGGGTGGCCGGACCACCCCCAAGGGGCTGGGGGTGGTTTCGGCCACCCCATATGGCTGGTATGGGGTGGCCGAAACCACCCCCAGCCCCTTGGGGGTGGTCCGGCCACCCCAAATGCACCCAGTCCGCATTTTTTTTTTTTTTTTTTTTGGCCAAGGGGGTGGCCGGACCACCCCCTTGGCCATGGGGGTGGTTGAACCACCCCCAGATCGGCCAGGGGGTGGCTCCAGCCACCCCCTTGGCCAAAAATGGGGTGGTCCGGCCACCCCATTTTGGCCAAGGGGTGGCTGGAACACCACCCCTTTCTCCTCATTTTTTTATTTTTTTTATTTTTTATATATATATTTTGCTTTATTAAAAAAAAAAAAAAAGAGTAAAAGGTCAATTTTTGCTGTTGGCACTGTAGCTGGAACAGTGCCGTTCCAGCTACAGTGCCGGCCTGGCCTCTTCGCAAACATAGCGCACAGAATCATAAGCACACACAATAGCATTAATATGACTTCAGGCATTCTTGCAGGATCAAGCGGCCGAGCTCGATTCGAGTCACCTTTGTTCAAATCCATGATCAGCTCCAGGAGTTGCCTTTGGTCATTCCCACGTCACCTTGATTCTCAAACAACCTGACGACACCGGCCACCTTTTTCATCCCAAAACAATTCTTCATTATTTCTCTCCAATAAAAGTTGGTGGTGTCTAGTTAAGTTTGCAGAGGGTTAATGTTGTCACGTGATCAGTTGCCCAAAAAAAGAAAGTTGTAGCTGGATCGCTTCCTAAACAATTAATGCGACTGCCTCGTTCCTAAGAAGGTTGCATCTAGCTAGCTAGTTGCTCTAAATTGGATCAATTTGGAATTTTAGTCCATTGAGACATCAAAATCTTGTGTTTACAAAGGGAATTGTTTGTGGATGTTGGGGCTTTTGAATGCGGTTGAACTCCAAAGCTTTTGATATAAGCATCTATATCTTAAAATAAACTAAGATATTTTACTACAGTTGTGCATCTTCTCACTGGCCGGTTGAACTTACGTACTCTGTACTAGCTAGCTAGGGCCCATTAATTGGAATTTTTGTTATATATACAAACTAAGTAATACATAATTAATTATAAATTTTATAATTATTAAAATCTTAAAATTATATTTATGTTTAAGCGTTAGAAAATGCTCCTGGAGTTGCCTTTTGGTCATTCGCATGTCACCTTGATTCTCAAACAACCTGACGACACCGGTGGGTGCACCGGCCACCTATTTCCTCCCAAAAATAATTCCTCATTATTTCTTTCTGGCTAAAAATATGCGGATTATAGGAAGCATTAAATTCAGAAGGGGCCCACAAGAAGTCAAGAAAGGCATGGTTTACCTTTACCCTTAAGGGTGACGTACAGGAGTTTGAAAAAGAAATCGGTAAAAATAATATTGGGTTACCTTTACCATTATTTTTTTTTTCACTTTCCTAAGTTCTTTCAATCTTTATTCAAGCTCTTACTTGTGATGAGCTCCGAGAATTTACTATGATGCAGCAGATTATAATGTGGCTTAGCTTGCATGTAGAGATGCTTTTACCTAGATCGATCTATTTGTGTGATTTATTGTATATATATATATATATATATATATATATATATTAAAAAATAATAATAACACACATCGTCTAGTATATATATTAGCATGCATTAATAAGATAAACCAAACCAAAACCTCTGATAAACCAAACTTAAAAAAAAAAAAAAAAACTTGGGACTTTGGAATGGTTAATTATGAGACTCCACAACTTCAGGGCATGTCTCAGAGTAGAAGCCAAGTCGCAGGTGGCCATGGGCTTCAGACACTCCTATCACGAGATGAATAAGAAAGAAAACCATCAAAACCACTGAGGCTAGGGGTGCAAAGGCGGGCGGTTAAAAACCGTCCGCTAACCGCTAACCGCTATAACCGCCAACCGCCTAACCGCCTAACCGTCTAACCGCATTAACCGCTAACCGCCTAACCGCTATAACCGCCTAGCGGTTAGCGGTTAGCGGTTATTGGGTCTACTAACCGTAACCGCTAACCGCTAACCGCTTTTTTATATAATATATTTTTATAATTATAATTATAAAAATATTTATACATATAACATAATCACTTGATCATTAAATCACAATTTTTTTTTAAAATAATTAAATCACAATTTGAGTATTAATATATTATCACTACAATTTATATGATTATATCATATAATCACTTGATCATTAAATCACAATTTTTTTTTAAAAAATAATTAAATCACAATTTGAGTATTAATATATTATCACTATAATTTATTTGATTATATCATATGAGATTGATCATTAAATCATTTAATTATATAATAACAAATTATATATATATATATATATATATATATATAATATGACATAACTCATAAGTATACCAATTCATACTAATACAACAATTAAATATCTAGAGACTTATTTCCAATGTATATTATAAACTTATAAGTCTATATATGTTATAAGTCTATATAAGTCTACATATGTATATGAATAATATAAATGTATAATATCAATACTTAATCATATGATTCAATGACAATTCAAATACTTTATTCAAGACTTCAAGTGAATCATATTATTAATGTACAATGATGATATGATTCGTATAATATCAAATTAAGTAATTGACATTAGATTAAACAATGACCAATGTGTTACTTATAAACACAATTTAAGTATTAATGTATTATCATTATAATTTTAGTAATTTATATATTATCACTATAATTGATATGATTATATCACATGATGACTTGATCATTAAATCATATGATTATATAATAATAAATAATACATATATAATAGGACATAACTCATAAGTCATAAGTCTACAAGTTAATCATATGATTCATGTACAATGATAATCACAATTGATTCAATTGAATTAAACAATATATTACTTATAACTACAAGTCTACAATTTAATTAAAGCATTATTAGATACTTTAGGAATTTAGGATTTAGGAGTTCGAACATTACCATTTACCATTATATATTAAGTTCAATTCAAAGAAAAAAGATTATAAGTAAATATGATAAGAATTTAAATAATTAACCGGTTATGATTTAATATTTAAGGAAATTTTTTTAAAGTACAAGTAAACGTAAATTTTGGGTCAAATATTTTTGATTTTTCAATATGGGCTCTTTTTATAGCAATTGGGCCCAAGAAAATATTAAAAATACAAGAAAAAAAAAATGAGGGTAAAAAAAAGCCCAAAAAAATAAGTCCAAAAAGCCCAAAAAAAAGCCCAATTTTAAAAAAGCGGTTAGCGGGCGGTTATCTATTTCGCTAACCGCTAACCGGCCGCTAACCGCTAACCGTTAACCGCTAGGCGGTTAGCGGTTGCGGTTAGTAAAATCTACTAACCGCTAAGGCGGTTACGGTTAGCGGTTATTGCCACTAACCGCTAACCGTAACCGCCTTTGCACCCCTAACTGAGGCCATATCGAAGATTTTTTTTTTTTTTTTTTTTTTTTTAATTAAAAGGGCGAGAAGAGGTGATCAATGTAATTTTTTTTCTTGGGCGTTACTATCGGAGTTTTCACCCGCTGCAGAATGTTCGGTTTGAACCATAGCTACTGTCTGAGAAGGCGAATCCGTCACCACAGCCCTACCAAGGTGTGAGCCAGCAAAACCCCTTCATAATAACATCTGGTTCACGCATCTACTATCGCAAGCAAATTCGAACACGCGATCATTAGGATAAAAAAAATTTCATTTGCCAATTCAACTACCACCTTGGTGGTAGGCCATGTCGAAGATTGAAGGAGGAAGACTACTGTGATTGACTGATTGTAATACTGTGGTTAATGAACCATGCCTCCTGCCCTTTTATAGAGATGGATGGATAAGAGACTAAGAGTGCAATGCATGGTGACGACGGTGTGACATCATTATCTGCTGCACCTGCATCACCTTATATAATTATTAAATGAGGTTTGCTACAATGCATTCTTTCACTCATCTCCCTACCATCTTCTCTCTTTAACATAATTTTTTTCAAAAAATAAAAATAAAAAAGCAAAAAAATTAACAGAGAAGAGATGGTGAGGAGATGGTGGGGAGATGGGTGGGAGAATGGACAAAAGCATTTGCCTTATTAAATTATGGTTGAAAGAAAGTTAAAAAATAATAATAATAATGGGACAAGCCTGTATAATTAAGTGAAATATTTCTCTTCTTTTTCCCGATTTCTTTTTCAAACTCCTGTAATAAACCATGCCTTTCTTGTGGCCCCTTCTGAATTTTATGCTTCCTATAATCCACATATTTTTCGTCAGAGAGAAATAATGAGGAATTATTTTTGGGAGGAAATAGGTGGCCGGTGCATAGAGGCATGGAACAAATTAACCCAGAAGAAAAGAAAATAATAATACTAAAAATCACTTTTTTTATTTTATCATGGTCTCCACTTTTATGGTGCGACAATTATGTCAATCATCCATGGACCAACGTAGTGAAATAATGATCAAATAAACATTAATACACATGGACAAAAACGACAGATCATCACTATAAAAGACACCTGGCAGTTGCCTTTTTTTTTTCTTTTTTTTTTTTCAAAAAAAAATGTAGATTAATTAAGCAGTGCATATTATCTAGCTAGTGTAACTTTAAAGATAGCCTTCAATAATCAGATTGATCTGTTCATCTTTCTATGCTCTTGTCTAGATGATTTTCAAACAAGAAACTCATTGACATTTGAACTCAGTATATAACATATGAGTGTGAAATTTAAAAATTTTGGGAATGAAAGAACCACAAAAACAAAGGTCATGTTAGAATGGCTGTCTAAAATATAATATTTTCCTTACCGCATCGGAGAAATTAATATGGGCAACCTTTCAAAATCTTGGGAGACATTAGGTCAGGGTGGTCCTCAGTTCCTTCATTATTGCATCTCAAAGTTCCTCTGCATTGTACTCTACACCAAAGCATCTCACAACCTCCATTTTTGGGCTCATCAGATACACGTTGTGGGAAGAGTCAACAAGATAATCATCTCCCTCCTCTTCTACCTTCTTAAAATAGACGCGGTACTCCTGGGCAAATCTGCCTAATAGCTGATACTGCAGGTCCCGTTAATCCTACTATTCTTGAGTCAAACTCTGCAATCAATAAAAGGGATGGAAAAAAAATGCAGGAGGCAGTTGCATTGTTAGGAAGCAGTCCAAGCTAGGGCCCTAGTAATTAATAGCATAATAAAAGTAATACCTAACCAATGCAAGTAGATTGATTTTCCCTTGGTTTTAACGATCGTTAGCCTTTTTGATTCAAGAAACCCTAATCAGTGTGGTTATATTATTATTAATTTTTTTTGTTCTTTATTCTTAATTTGGTTTCGAAAATCACCTACGACTTTCCATTTTTGGCAACCCATGTGATGTCAGGCAACTTATCATGTCAGGCAGTAGGTAAGGATCTGCTACGCATTGTTATTGTAATTTGTCTTTATTTTCTTATCCTCCTTAGAAAAGAAGAAAAAGAAAGGCAACAGTTTTGAGAAGCAGCGTTTCAGAGATTTACCAGACGCATGGAAGTTCCCTCCCCCTCACCCGGAGTAAAGACTTTGGAGGAAAAGCAGAAATATTGCCTCATTCCGTATACAAAATGCACGAGCAAAATAACCTTTTCCTTCCGATATTTTGGGGAATCTTTGCCTCCCGCGTCATCATTTTCTTCCTGTTGGTCCAGTATTTCCACTGTCGTCGCCGTCAAGCCAACCACAACCGAGTGGAGGAGGTAGAAATGCAACAGGCGGTTAATGGTGCGGTTGATCCTGATTTACTGTCGAAGGTCATTTACCACCGTGGCGGCTCCGATATACCCTTCCAACAGGACACGTGTACGTTGTGCCTGTGCAACTATGAGACGGGGACGAGCTTACTTTGCTTAGCTCTTGCGGCCATGCCTACCACAACGGGTGCATAGCAGAGCACTTTTCCAGGAACACAACATGTACCGTTTGCCGTAAGTCTGTCTCACTTGTACTTGTGGCCCATGACCACAAGCTGAATCTATTGTCCGCACTGTTGTTCAGGATGCAATTCACGTGGGTCCCCGGAATGCATCCATTTTATTAAGGCTCCAGTTTCATGACTGCTTTGTTGAGGTTTCTCTCTGACTCTGAGTGACTCTCTCAACTGATCACGCGCACATGCACACCAAAAAAATTTCATTAATTTCTTTCTTTCTAAAACAGGGTTGTGATGGGTCAATTCTGATCCGCAATGGCTTAAACGCCGAAATAAACGCACCTGGTCACGCCGGTGTTGGGGGCTTTGAAGTGATCGCCAAAGCCAAACAAGAGCTCGAAACCGTTTGCAAGGGAGTGGTTTCTTGCGCAGACATAGTGGTGTTGGCAGCCAGAGATGCGCTGTTCTTTGTAAGTACCTTCTCTCTCTCTCTCTCTCTCTCTCACTTTATCCATGGGTGATTTCCTCCGGTTTGTGTTGTCATTTTTGGATTCTGTTACCATCTCCTATATTCCATCTCCATTCTTGTTTTTTTTTTTTTTTTTGGTCTAATTAACCAAATTTGGAGATGGATGGGCAAAGGAAAAATAGCAGATCTGAGATCTCCATCCTTTTGCTTCCTTTTTAGCTTCACATTGAAAAATATTTTATATGATGCAGAAAAATGTGCCATTTTATGAGGTGCCAACTGGCCGGAGAGATGGTCGGGTTTCAAATATGTCTCATGCGGCTGACATGCCCGAGCCTGATGACTCAGTTGAGCTTCAGAAATCTAAGTTCATGCAGAAGGGACTTTCCCGTGAAGATCTTGTCCTTCTCAGTGCTGGTATGATTTAATATATGCTAAATAATCTTAATAAAATATAGAGCTAGCTAGCGTCCAAAATATTAACCAGAAGTTTTAATTTAATGATCACCGAGACAAGTCATTCAATCGATCATATAATGGGTAATATGTTAATTAAATATATATAGTCTTGTTGTTTGCTTACACGTGATGTATATATTCAATTATAGACTTCGTCACATGCATGCAATTAAAATCATATATATATATATATATATATATATATATATATATATATATTCATGTTATTATTATTATTATTATATTAAATTATATATATTCATGTTATTATTATCATTTGAGGGAGAAAAGAAAAGAGAAGAAAAAAGTCCATGCCAGCATTTGGCACAACTGGCAGTCCGTATAATCAATCAAGAATTGCAAGTTGGAAAATGCTTAATTAATTATAAAGATTCTTGTCCCAACAAGATGCAGAAACAGAAAATAATGCAACTAATTAAGTAAATACAAGCAGTTTACTTCATAAAAACAAAAATAGTTAGTTTAATTAAAGTGGCTACAAACACGCCTTATCTCTCCCTCATTTCCAGTCTTCACCCCAATTTTACTCATCTTCACCATTGCTGTGGTAAAATCTGGCACAAAAGACGGGCCACGGGCCGGGTAAGACTTGGCTGAATGTAGGATCTAATAATCCTATTAGCTAGTCCTGATGTCATCCTTTAGCCTCGCATTAGATGCTAGCACCGAAAACCCGTCCTGGGTGTTCCTTAGGCTTTGATCGTCAAAGGTGGAGTTGGTGATAGGATCGAGAGGTATCCGGTCATTGAAGTCTCCACGTGGACACAAGGCTTTGAGTTTGGGCAGAAAGTGAGGGTTTATAGCCGGGTCAAATGTGCCATCCATGCTGAAATTATATAGTTTATTTTGCATCACACCACACACAACCGTCCCTATTGTATGTGCCCCTGCCAAAACATTTTGTTATATTGTAAGTCAAAAATAAAATAAAATACAAAAGCACATAAATAAATATAATTTATCTATATGTGTTTGTGCTTGTTTATATAAAATAAAAACATAGAATTTTTAAATTTAATCTCATAGCATCACAAACACACAATAATATGACATATTAGCAAATTAAAAAAATTAAACACGATTTATAAAGTTAAAGAAAAATAGTACCAAAAATAAATATTGTAAATCCAAATGATTGCGGAATGATCACTCAAAAAATAAATAAAAACAGATATTTTCATCATATTCCACACTTTTGTACAAAAAAAAGTGTGGAATATGATGAAAATATTTGTTTTTATTTATTTTTTGAGTGATCATTATGTAGTCAATTAGGTTTACAATATTTATTTTTGGAACTATTTTTCTTGAACTCTATAAATTGTGTTTAATTTATTTAATTTGCTAATATATCATATTATTGTGTGTTTGTGATGCTATGAGATTAAATTTAAAAATTCTATGTTTTTATTTTATATAAACAAGCACAAACACATATAAATAAATTATATTTATTTATGTAATTTTGTATTTTATTTTATTTTTAACTTACAATATAACAAAATGTTTTGGCAAGGGCACATACAATAGGGACGGTTGTGTGTGGTGTGATGCAAAAGAGACTATATAATTTCAGCATGGATAGCACATTTGACCCAGCGATAAACCCTCACTTTCTGCCCAAACTCAAAGCCTTGTGTCCACGTGGAGACTTCAATGACCGGATACCTCTCGATCCTGTCACCAACTCCACCTTTGACGATCAAAGCCTAAGGAACACCTAGGACGGGTTTTCGGTGCTAGCATCTGATGCGAGGCTAAAGGATGACATCAGGACTAGCTAATAGGATTATTAGATCCTACATTCAGCCAAGTCTTACCCGGCCCGTGGCCCGTCTTTTGTGCCAGATTTTACCACGGCAATGGTGAAGACGAGTAGAATTGGGGTGAAGACTGGAAATGAGGGAGAGATAAGGCGTGTTTGTAGCCACTTTAATTAAACTAACTATTTTTGTTTTTATGAAGTAAACTACTTGTATTTACTTAATTAGTTGCATTATTTTCTGTTTCTGCATCTTGTTGGGACAAGAATCTTTATAATTAATTAAGCATCTTCCAACTTGCAATTCTTGATTGATTATACGGACTGCCAGTTGTGCCAATTAATGCTAGCATGGACTTTTTTTCTTCTCTTTTCTTTTCTCCCTCAAATGATAATTGCTTCTTTTACTCAAATGGTATTAGTGAATTAATGCAAGTTCCAATTATTAATTTGCGTTAGAACTACTTTTTTTTTTTTTTTTTTTTTTTTTACTGTCAATATTGGTATATGCCAAAATTTTTTAATCTAACCTAGCTATAAGTCCAAAATATTCCATAATACCAAAACATATATATGGTACGTATATATACATAGCATGAATAAGATAGAATTGACGGAAAACATTAGATATATAGGATAACTGTGAGGTGAACATAAATTCCTACAACTAAATAATTAGAAATTAACGTATGATAAACCAAACCAAAAAAGAAAAAGAAAAAAGAGCCCATTAATTAGAAATTAACGTCTCATAAATGGATGGGATTTCTTTTAAAAAAACATTAAGTGGTCATGTTTAGTAGGTAAACTGTTATAAATATTGTTAGATTACAATACTAAATAGAAAATTTAGTTGGCTCTTTGGTTGAATTGTGGCTCATTGAGAATGGGGGAATGGGATCGAGCTTTGGAACGGGTTATTGAGACTCAAACTGGTGCATTACAATTTGAAAGGACATAGCCTTACCATCAATCTTACGCAATGCATATGTTGTTAAGTTCACGCCTTTTCAAATAACCACCCTCTAGACTGCTTATAGAAATCGCAGATTTTTTTTTCTATATGAAATTAAATACTTTTTAAATCGCAATGCCAAGCGACTTATATTTTACGAATATTTTAAAACGCAAATTATTCTTATGAAATCGCAATCCTAAACACACCCTTAAACTGCAAAATACTTAATTACATGTATTACATCGGGATTCAATCTCGGATGTTAGTGCTTACTTCTACTGGGTAACGAGGGAGCCACAAGCACTCAACCATACTAAGAGCCTGTTTGAGATTACTTGAAAAATAGAGTTTTTAAGTCAAAAAGAGCTTTTGGGCAAAAACTTCATTTTTAAGCTTTTGCCAAAAGTGCGTTTTGTCCATTTTTAGGCATTTTGGACTCTTAAAAGCGCATTTAATTTTTATATCAAACAAGTACTTTTTTCTTCAAACGGGCTTTTTGAGAGTTAAAAGCACTTTTACGCCCCTCAAACGCAATCCCAAACAGGCTCTAAGAATGGAGTGGACATTGTTTTAGGCACTAGGGTACATACGTAAAGCTCTTTGATAATTCACTACTTCTTCCAAAAGTTTAAGTTGATATAAAATGAAGAATTTAATTTTTTTTAACTAATATTTTAACACTATCCTCATGTGGACTATTTTAATTGAAATTAGAGATCAAACTCAAAACTTTGATTCTAATACTATGTTAAGTCGTCACTTATTCTAAAAGTTTAAGATAATAAAAAAATTGTGAATAAATATTAATTTTAAGGAGTAACTTCACTTTAGACTCCTCAATTACCACATGAATTGACAAGCCCCCCTCCCACAAACTTCAAAACTTCTCAATTGAACCCTTGAACTTTCAATTACAATCAATTTGAACATCTCCATCAGATTTTAAACGTTAAAAGTGAGACAATAACGTTTATACCCCTAACTATTTTATAAAATTTCAAATTTACTCTTAATTCAAAATTAAAATACAGAGGAAACTTCACTTTAGACCCCTGAACTACCACACGATTTGACATACCCCCCTCAAACTTTGAAACCTCTCAATTTAGACCCATGAACTTTCAATTGCAGTCAATTTGAACCCCCTCGTTAGATTTTAAACGTTAAAAGTAAAACAATGACGTTTATACCCCTGACTTTTTTATAAAATTCCAAATTTACCCTTAATTTCAAATTAAAAATTAAAAAATATATATATTATATAAAAAAATGGGTAACTTCACTGAAGATCCCTGAACTTCCACTCGATTTAACAAACTCCCTCTAAACTTAAAAATCTCTCAATTTAGTCCCCTTAACTTTCAATTGCTCTCAATTTGAACCTCGCCATCAAATTTAGCAGTTAAAAATAAAAAAAAATAAAAATAAAAAAGACTAAAATATCCATGATTTTCGTTTTTTTATTTAAAAAAAGGTTTTGGAATTAAGGGTAAAGTTGAAATTTTATAAAAAAAGTCAGAGGTATAAACGTTATTTAACGTTTAAAATATGACGGAGTTGTCCAAATTGATTGCAATTGAAAGCTCAAGAGACAAAATTGAGAGATTTTGAAGTTTTGGGCAGTTTTGTCAAATCGAGTAGAAGTTCTGGGATTTTTAGTAAAGTTACCCTTAAAAAAAAAAAAATCACAAGATGACCCACAGTTGAGCCACCTTGTGACCATTTTTTCTTTTTCAAATTTTTTTAATAAAAAGAAAATTGAAGGGTAATTTTATCTTTTTAAGGGTTTTAGCGGCAAAAATTGACGGAGAGGGGTAAATTGACTGCAATTGAAAGTTCAGGGGTCCAAATTGAGAGGTTTCAAAGTTCGAGGGGTCTAAAGTGAAGTTTCCTAAAAACGAAACTCAGAGATATTTTGGTCTTTTTAAGTATTTCCGTTAGAAGTAAACGGCTAAATCTAACGAAGATGTTCAAATTGACTGCACTTGAAAGTTCAAGAATTCAAATTGAGAGGTTTTGAAGTTTTTTGCTGAGGGAGGGGAGGGCTTGTCAAATCACGTGGTAATTCAGAGGTCTAAAATGAAGTTACCCTTAATAATAACAATTTATGTTTCATTTTGGAAGGCCTAAGGGAAGAAAGTTTTCTCCATGATGTGTTCCATGCACATTGGTGAGAAAAAATGTACACGATCGAGCCCATAAAATTAAAAGAAAAAAAAAAAAAAAAAAGAGAAAAAAGAGAAAAAAGAATATTGGCTGATTCAAATATATCTTCCAATGCTAATTAACACTTTGGGAAAACTTCACTTTAGACTCTTGAACTACTACGCATTTTGAGAGAACCCCCCAAAATTCAAAAACTCTCAATTTACTCCCATTAACTTTCAATTTCAATCAATTTACCTCCCTCCGTTAGTTTTAGCCGTTAACTTCTAAACGGAAATGCCTAAAAAGACCAAATTACCCTTTAATTTTAAGGATAGATTTGAAATTTTATAAAAAAATTCCGGGGAATAAACATTATTTATCACTTTTAATGTTTAAAATCTGACGAATGAGAGGGAAAGGTCAATTGAATCAAATTAAAAGTTCAGAGGGTTAAATTGAGAGTTTTTGAAATTTAGAGGGGTCTTCTCAAAATGCGTTGTAGTTCATGGTCTAAAGTGAAGTTTCTCCTAACACTTTTGTGGTTTTGGTGAATTGGATCATGGGTATTCTATTGTGGGGCACCAGTTTTGGCTAAAGAACTCAACAAGGATAATCATTCTTGGTTATAAATATTAAACATTTTTTTTAAAAGGATAATATTAAATAGGGGTAACTTCACTTTAAACCCTTGAATTACCACTCGATTTAAAAAACCCCTCCAAAAGTTCCAAACCTCACAATTTGAACCCTTGAACTTTCAATTGCAGTCAATTTGAACCCCTCCATCCGATTTTAAACATTAAAAGTGAGACAATAACATTTATACCTCTGAATTTTTTACAAAATTTCAAATTTACCCTTAATTTCAAATTAAAAATTAAAATGGATAACTTCACTGAAGACCCATGAACTTCAACCCGATTTGACAAACCCTCCCCTCCCCCCCCCCCCCCCTCCCAAACTTCAAAATCTCTCAATTTAGTTCCATGAACTTTCAATTGCAATCAATTTGAACCTCTCCGTTAGATTTTAAACATTAAATGATGTTTATACCCTTTTTTTTTTTTTTATAAAATTCCAACTTTAACCTTAATTTCAAAATGTTTTTTTTTTTAATTTTAAAAAAATGAAAATCAGGGATATTTTGGTATTTCTAACGGCTAAATTTGACGAAAATGTTCAAATTGAGAACAATTGAAATTTTAGAAGACTAAATTGAGAGATTTTGAAGTTTAGGGGGGTTTGTCAAATCGAGTGGAAGTTCAGGGGTCTTCAGTGAAATTACCCTAAATTAAAAATATATATTATATTATATTATATAAAAAATAAGGGGAAACTTCAGAAAACCCCCCTGAAGTTCCAGCCGATTTGAAAAGACCCCCCTGAATTTCCAAAGCTCTCACTTAGACCCCCTGAACTTTGGTTTTTTCTCACTTTGGACCCTTTTAACATTAAACTACGTCGTTTTGAATGTTTTATACCCATTTTACCCTTCCTCAAAACTATGTCGTTTTGTGTCCTAAAATCACAACACATATCCAGCCCAAAACGACGTCGTTTTAAGCATAATTTTTTTTTTTTAATTAAAAAAAGTAAAATATATATATAAATTTTTTTTTTAAAAAAAAAAAAAAAAAAATGGGGGTGGCTTCAGCCACCCCTTGGCCAAAATGGGGTGGCCGGACCACCCCATTTTTGGCCAAGGGGGTGGCTACAGCCACCCCCTGGCCGATCTGGGGGTGGTCGAACCCTCCCCATGGCCAAGGGGGTGGTCCGGCCACCCCCTTGGCCAAAAAAAAAAAAAAAAGGGATGGGGTGTTTTTGGGGGTGGCCGGACCACCCCCAAGGGGCTGGGGTGGTTTCGGCCACCCCATACCGGCCGTATGGGGTGGCCGAAACCACCCCCAGCCCCTTGGGGGTGGTCCGGCCACCCCATATGCACCCCCCCCGCCCCCTCGTGTTTTTTTTTTTTTTTTTTTTTTGCCCTTTTGGGGGTGGCCGGACCACCCCCATGGCCAAGGGGGTGGTCCGGCCACCCCCAGACCGTCCAGGGGGTGGCTCTGCCACCCCCTTGGCCAAAAATGGGGTGGTTCGGCCACCCCATTTTGGCCAAGGGGGTGAAGCCACCCCTGTTTTTTTCTTTTTTTTTTTCTTTTTTTTTTTTTTTTTTTAATTTTTAAATTTTTTCTTTTTTTAAAAAAATAAAAATTAATGTCTAAAACGACGTCGTTTTAGGCTGGTTAATTTTAGGACACAAAACGACGTAGTTTTTGGGAAGGGTAAAATGGGTATAAAACATTCAAAACGACGTAGTTTAATGTTAAAGGGGTCCAAAGTGAGAGAAAATGGAAGTTCAGAGGGCTTAAATGAGAGTTTTGGAAATTCAGGGGGGTCTTTTCAAATCGGCTGGAACTTCAGGGGGGTTTTCTGAAGTTTCCCCAAAAAATAATAATAATTTTTTTTAAAAAAAAAACAAATTTTTTTAAATGATTTTTTCTTAAACGAAAATTGTTAATTTTTTAAAAAATTTTTATTTAAAAAAGTTATAAAACAAAACAATTAATTTCAATTTTTATAACAAAAAAAAATCAAAAAAAATTTTTCTTATAAAAAGGTTTTTTTTTTTTTTTTTTAAATAAAAATAAATAAATTTGCCACCATTTGGATTTTTTTTTTTTTTTTTTTTTTTTGTAGTTTTAGGTTTTTTCTAGAAGTGTTTTTTTTTTTTAAAAAAAAAAAATTTATCAAGGGTAGTTTCGTCATTGGGGGAACATTGACAATTTTTGGTAGTCTAGGGGGGACAATGTTACAATTGAAAGTTTGGAGGGGGCATTGTCAATTTGGTGATAATTTGAGGGTGGTATGTGAACTTTTTCCTAAAAAAAAAAAAAAAAAATCACAAGATGACCCACGGTTGGGCCACCTTGTGACCTTTTTTTTTCTTTCAATTTTTTCTTTTTTAATAAAAAGAAAATTGAAGGGTAATTTTGTCTTTTTAAGAGTTTTAATGGCAAAAATTGATGGAGGGGTTCAAATTGATTGCAATTGAAAGTTCATGAGTCAAAATTAAGAGGTTTTGAAGTTTGGTGGGGCTTCTCAAATTGGGTAGTAATTCAGCGGCCTAAAGTGAAGTTACCCCTATTAAATAATTGACTATGTGTTCTAAGTAACCTAATCATATACAATTAAGTCAATTTTTTTTTTTTTTTTTTTTGAGAAAATTTGGGAATCTTATTCAAGCTCAAAACCCGAGCAAATCAAGAAAGGGGGAAAATTTCCTCCTTCCTAATAATACCACCAATACATGATGGAATAGAATGCCACCAATATTTATCAGTGACATGGATACAAGCCTCTTTTGCTAAGCTATGGGCAGCAGAATTTGCTCCCCTAACAACATGAATGAACCTTGACGTTGCGAGCTCGCACATATACCGTTTTACATCTTCCACAAAATGACCATATAGCTGCTCTCACATGATCCGGTAGAATTTATTGCCTTCACAATTGTTAGAGCGTCTCCTTCAAAAATAACATTTGAGAATCCAAGCTCTTTTGCAAAAATCACTACATGAAGGGCAGCTAGTGCTTCAGCCTTTGCCGGGTCCACTGTAATCCGTTGATTTATACCACATGCAACCAGAAATTTTCCATGCTCGTCCCTTGCTACTAATCCCAGCCCCACACAATCGTTTTTTTGATCAATAGCAGTGTCCCAATTAACTTTCACCATATTCTCCGGCGGTGGCTCCCATCTAATCGGTGGACTTTGCTGTTCTACGATGCTCGTCCCTTCAGGTTGTGCATCTACCTTCTGAAAATCCTCCAAGGCAGAAGCAGCATGCATAACCACTTGTTGGGGAGCAGTGAAGACACCCCCGTGAATAACATCATTGCGCCTCATCCATATTTTCCTTGCTATAACCACAAACAGCTCCAGTTCTGGTTGATCAAGCCGACCAATCAGCTCCTCAAAAATTTGTGCGAAGTCCCTGTTGTTGCATGTGCTCTTCTGTAATTTAATAGGACCGCTACTCCAGACATCGGACGCTGATGGGCAAGACCAAACAATGTGCTCAACACTTTAATTTCTTCTTCTAAGTTGCAAATTGGACACAAAGGTGAGCTAATCACCCTTCTCTTAAAAAGGTTGGCTTTTGTAGGAAGGAGATTATGGCAAGCTCTCCATACAAACATTTTCACATTGTTGGGAATGTTTAAATTCCAACAAACCTTCCATATCTCACACCCTTGTCCCTGCATCGACGCTCCCCCCCGTCCCTCTGCTTGCATCTCTACAGCCAAGTGATAAGCACTACGAACGGAAAACTGCCCATTCGCAGTACACCTCCAGATTAATTTGTCTTTGGGAAGTAAAGGGCTCCGAGGGATAGATTTAATTACTGCAGCCTCTTCTACAGAAAAAATTTTCTGAGATAATAGAATTGTTCCATCCACCCGTAGCCCCATCAACAAGGTCACTCACCTTAGAGTTTAATGCAAGATGAATCCTTGGGGATTGTATCAATTGGATATCTTGGCAAATGCAAATATGGGAATGAGATTTACCAAATCCACCTAATAAACTAATATTTTCTTCTTTCAAATAAAATTTCAAATTTTTAATTATTCTCAAAGTAGGGGCCATGTACATCGTTACACCTCCTATAATGGAGTTACACAATCCTTGTGACCATGGCAGCACCTGTGGCCGCAGATATTAATCGGGCCAATGTTGGTAAATTGTAAAAAGAGTTAATACATTCTAATGAAAATCATGTCAACTATACAATTGTTTACATTTTTATTTGGCTCTAATGTTTTAATAATGCAAGAGGGTGCACATTAGCTTTTGGAAAACAGATTGTTAATCATGGACTATTCTGAAGGGATCATGTCCTTCCATAAAGTTCAAGGGAGCCCCTTTCCCATGCATTTTTAGCCAAAACGCTACGTTAAAAAATGTAGAAAATTAGAGTAAACTTTGAAACCTTTTATACATATTTGTTTGTGATTAAGATAAGTTGAAAGGGTACGTACGGTGCATATTTTTACAAGAGAAAATAAGGTAAATATCGATAATTATGGCTCATCGTAGTGTAAAGTGATTTAATTTACATTATAAATATCGATAATTAGTGCTTATATCTTCCATAAGAAGAGAGGAAAAGTATGGAAAAAACTATTAGATTAATTAGCCAACTTCTTTGTCATCTTTTTCATCTTCATCTTCCTTGTCGGAACATGCGAGTGTTCTTCCCTTCCTTTATCCATCCTATTGCCAAGATGACAAAACATAATCTGACATCAAATCCTATATTTTCTGCATTGTATTTCCTTTTACCTTCGTTGTTGGGGAGGAATCACCTCTTTTTTGGTGTTTTGATTCCCTATAATTGATGCGAACCAAGTAATAACAAAACATAGAAAATGATAAATTGGCTACTTTGAGAGAGCCGTGATCTCCAATGACTACTTTGAAGGAGCCTTGACCTTCAAAACACAGTTTAATAATCAACTCATACTTTGTTATTGATAGTTCCCCTTTAAATAGAGAAACAATATATACTATGAATTACATAATAGACCAATTAGGTCTTGACCTGAACGACTCTAATAAAGAAAGAATCCAACTATTTATTGGATTATAAAATCTATGGAGATATACTCCTTATTGGACTCTAACACGACACCGGACAATATCAAATAATTATAATCATATCAATAACCCTTTTTCCAATTTGCTCCGAAAATAAAAATATCAAATCCTTTAGTTAATTAGAGAGTAATTAATGTTGGAAATAATTTTGGATGGTATACAAATTCTCATTGATATAAAATCATTACAATCTAAAAATTAACAATAAAATAAATAAAATACAAGAGATGAAAAGTAGAGTATGGAAAGATCTCACAATGTGCTATAGAATCACGCAAGAGCGTTGTCCTTAAAGGTTGATTCGTGCCTCCCGGAGTGTATAACTCGGTGCGATCGGATCCTTTGACACGCAACCTCCCAGGATTAGACTATAGCGTCTACCTTCGTTAAGGACGCACTTCCAATAACGAAGACTAGTAGAACAACCCTTTGATCTTCTTAAAAAAAAAACCGCAAAGAGAAAATAGAAATTGAATAGAATAGAATTCTATGCAATTGATCTTCTAAAATAGGACAAAACTCTTTTATAAAGAAAATGAGTTTGCCTTTCTTTCTTTCTTGTTGCAAGCTCACTCTACCATGGGATTGTGGATGTTTTCTTTTCTTTTTATAATGTCCAAATGGTCATAACACCAAAAACGGTAAAACATTTGTTAATAACAAAATGGTCAAACTACAATAAAACTTGTTAAAGACTAACGGTCAAAACGGTAAAAATCAATTAAAACTAATTTTTATTTAATAACTCATAACCAAGTAATAAATACAAACGGTCATAAAAGTTATATCTCATAACCAAGTAATAAACACTAACGGTCATAAAAGTTATATCTTATAACCAAGTAATAAATACAAACGGTTATAAATCAAAATGGTTAAAGATGATTTTTATTTCTCATAAAAACCATTAAGAAGATATTATCAAATGATAAAACATTTCCAAATGACTTAAAATGAATGTTTGTAACAAATATTACAACAATTAAATCATGTTTTTTCTATTATTATTATTATTTTTTTTTTCTGTTCATGCATCATTAATACACTTTGATTTTTTTCTTTGTTGATATATATATATATATATATAGCACACTGCTGTGGGATACTATGGGCGTAGAAGCCAAACGTGGTCTTGTGTACCAGCAATGCCGAGAATGGGAGGATGCAGCGTATGGAGATTGTAAAGAGAGATTCTTGACGTGCTATTGCTTCTTTCGGAAGAAATACTTTTAAGTATTATTTTGTTGAAAGAATATGTTTTATGTTTTCCTTTTTTCTATTAATCCTTAATTTATACATTAATTTTGTGTTTTTTTTCTTTGTTGTAAGTAGAAGGAAGTATGCTATATTCAAGAGAATTATCATGAGGTTGTTGAATTTATGTGGTGAGATAAACACTATTCGCCATAATGAGTATTAAGGATATGTCTGTATGTTATTACTAATTGCACCATATCCTTTAATAGGAAGAAGACATCTCAACTTAAAAACCCAAAAAATAATATGACCATTCACACCAAATAATTTTCATTTTGTTGACAAAATACCTTATAGACAAAATACTCATCGATAAAACTACCGGAGCCACCACCTTGGTTGGTTTTGGAGACTCTAGTGTTGAGGGCTCGGAGGTGGGTGGGGAGTTCGGTGGTATGGTAGACGTTGGGTTAGAATAAATGGAAAATTCCATGGGATTGATTTGAATTAAAAATACGGTGTTTTCATCTCTATTATATTTGGTGCTTTTACCTGATGTATCAAATTTCAATTGAAGACTGTAAACGATGATTTTACACTACATCCTGATAAAATAGGCTCTATTTATTTATAAGTAACATTCTCATAGTAGGATTCATGTACATCATTACACTTCCTATAATGGAGTTGCGCAATCCTTTTGACCATGGGAGCACTTATGGCCGCAAATATCAATTTAGACAATGTTGGTAAATTGTAAAAAGAGTTACTACATTAATATAATGAAAATCATGTCAACTATTCAATTGTTTACATTTTTATTTGGCTCTAATGCATAAATAATGCAAGAGGTTGCACGTTAGCTTTTGCAAAATAGGTTGTTAATCATCGACTATTTTGAAGGGATCATTCCTTCCATAAAGTTCAAGGGAGCTCCTTTCCCATGCATTTTTAGCCTATGACCCCCCGATTGCTGACTTATTGCCATCCAAAATGCTAAGTTAAAAAGTGTAGAAAATTAGAGTAAACTTTGAAACCTTTTATACATATTTGTATGTGCTTAAGATAAGTTGAAAGGGTATGTATGGTGCATATTTTTACAAGAGAAAATAAGGTAAAAGTGGTAAATGTTATGTTTGAGAGCCCCTTCTATCACGATGTAGTGTGTGTATATATATATTTTACAGCTTTTAATAAAAATTTGACACATCAAATAAAAACACCAAATATAATAGAGATGAAAACACCGTATTTGTAATTCAAATCAATTTTATGGACTTTTTCATTTGTTCTAACCCAACACCCACCACCTACGCCATTGAACCCCCCATGCACCCACTTCCGAGCCCTCAGCATCGGAGTCTCCAAAACCAATTAAGACGGCGGCTCTGGTAGTTTTATCAATGTGTATTTTGTCAAGAGAAGAAAAGTATTTGGTGTGAAGGGTTATATTATATTTTGGTGTTTCAAATTCAAGTATCTGTTTCCTATTGGATGGTGCAACATAATTAGTTTACACCACAACCTAATTGAAGTTATTCTCTTGTGAAAAACAGGAGAAAAAAAAAAAAACAAAAAACAAAAAGAAAGACCACTTAATATTCTATCTCTAGCCTATTAATCAAAGATTTTTTTTTTTTAAAAAAAATGTTGATATTAATAATGTTAGGGGTCACCTACTTAATCATGGGTTGTCATTATTCTAGTCTCATTTTCAAAAATGAAGTGGTTTACATTATAAATATAGATAATTATCATTTGTCGCTCATATCTTGCATAAGTAGACAGGGCAAGCATGGATAAGAATATTAGATTAGCTAATATATATAGTAGAAGGCATTTTACAAACTATAAAATAACAATGCAAAAATTCTGTGCCATTTTCTGTTAGAAGACAAAATCTAAACAGATCAAGCATATCTAGGCAAGGCAACAATCCCATGATTTCCTCCTCCATGTTTCATGGGATTGTATATTAATGTTAAGAATATTATGTTAGGGTTATTTATTATTTTAGGGTTATTTACTTCCTTATGAATTCTAGGTTTCCTTAGCCTACTAGGTTTACATTTCCTTAGTCTATTAGGTTACTTGTCTATTACTCATAGCCTCTCTATAAATAGAGGCCTCTGTAATACTCTTAATTTAATCAATCTCAATACAATGTAGTCTATTACATACTTCCGCTCTCTCTCTTCTCTCTCTCTCTCTCTTCTCTCTCTTAATATTATATTTAATATAGTTATATATTTTATCATGGTATTAGAGCAATTGGCTTACGCCAGTCGATCCAATGGTCCTGTGCGACGTCCACCACCGCCTTCCACACTGCACCTAGTCACTCAGTTCCATCTCCACCACCAACACAAAATAGCAACCACGGGTCTGTCAACAAATTGCTGCCCCTCTTCAACAGAAACTACAGCTACAAACACCAAGTAGCCCAACAGCTTCACTGCCTCCAGCAAGGCAAAGACCTAGAATTGCTGCCCCTCCTCTCGCCAGCATCAGCCCATTGCCCATAACGGGCGACTCAACCGTAGCACCGTTCTTTGCCTCATTGACAACAGCCCCTTCTCTAACCAAATTCAACTTCATCGCACGTCCCTCGAACGTTCCCGGAGTACCCTGTGTTGGCGTCCTTCCTTTAAGCCATCTCTGTTGCAGCTCAATATGCAGAGAGAAACTAGTGGATAGAGAATTTATTGCAAATTATGCAGAGAGAATGAAAAAAAAAAAAAAAAACATCTTTTTGACCTTGAGGTAATATCTAAAATCCAAGGTTCACTTCAATTCATAGTTTGTCAGTTTCAATATGTCCCATTGTTGGCCCAATGTCTTGGCCTTGTGGTAATACCTAAAATTCAGGCCTTTTTCATGTCTCTAGCCTAGGTAACAACCAAAACCCGGGCTCATTCAAGCCATGTTTGCTCTTCTCTTCTTGGTCACTTCTCATCCTAGTTTTAAGAAAAACATAACATTTCATTCAATAATACCACGAGCATAAAGCTCTTACATCACAAAGCAAAGTTCTGAAGCAACCATAGCATAAAGCTACAAGATTACTAGGTATAGTACACGATTCAAGACATATCCGCTAACCCATAACTAAAATCAGATTTAATACTAGATCTGTGACAGATAGACTTAACCAAATGCATGGATAGCAATTATTCCTCAACCCTGAGAGCGGAAAGACTCTCATGCCGAAACTCTTCCTCCTCGACCCGAAGACCAGGATAATGATCACATCCACAACTCAAAGGTCTGGACCAAAACTAATTAACCCGAAGGTGACATAGATCGAGTGAGAGAGGAAAGAGCCTTATTACAAGCCGAATAAAACAGGAAAATTAAACAATACAGGGAAAAAACACATGCCAAAACACAAATACATCTTAAAAAAGCAACAGAATAGGGAAATAAAACAAGAAAAAAAAAAAGCACACTCCGATCACGCACACGTCGGGAACCGAAAACCGAAGGGGCGTTGGAAGCTCATCTTGGCGGGGATGCGTCGAAATGCCCAACAGTGGAAGGTGGGCGGCGAACAAGCGCAGAGAAGACTGGCAAAGCAGGCCCTGAAAACAACCACAAAAAAAAAACAACAACAATAACAACAAGAAGAAGAAGGAACCACCAAAATAGAGAAAAAACAGGGAAAATGAGCACAAAATGGGCAGATGGTAGCCAAAAGGGAGCCGGACCCGTGCAGGCTGGAAACCACCGCGTAAGGGGCATGGGAGCTCGACGCGGTGGGGACGCATGAAAGAAAACGCTAATAGTGGGTGGCGAAACGGCAACATAGGTCAGCGGCAACCATAGACAAAATTCGAACCCACAAAAGAGCCAAAACAAGGTCAAGGAGCCCGCTGCAGAAAATGAAGGCGGGGGAAGAAAAGCGGTAGGGAATGAGCAAAAACGGAGAAAAACAGAGGGGGAAAGGAGCGGCAAGGAAGGGGGAGAGGAGGCACTGGGGCTAGGGCATCACGTAAATAACTAGCACCGGAGCGAGGAGGATGAGGGGAGGAGGGAGGTAGCCAAACGGCCAACCCTCCTCTCTTGTATGGCTAAAGGGTTTCGTAAATTTAATTATTTTTAATCAATACTTTAACACTACTCCTCGTGAGTGGGCTAAAACTCCATTTTAATAGGTAATTAAGACCCAACATGTGAAATATTTATTTAAGTGAAAAGTTAATTGTGGATTTAGAGTTCGAACTTATAACCTCTGGCTCTAATACTGCCACAAGCTAATGCCAGTATTTGATCTCAAATGGTCTTGTGAAATTTTTATTTTTCTTTTTGCTGCGAGCTTTGCCCTTTCATCTTTTGGTTCACTGGTTTTTGTGTATTGCCATAGCCAAGCCGGTAGTTGTTTGTTTCTGACAGACGAATCAAACGCAGCGTACCTTGGGGGCTATATCACAAAGAATCAAAGGTTGTGAGCTCTCCTCTCCAGTGCTCTATTCATGGACATGTGCCTTGATAAGCATTGGTTGCTAGACATACAGTTCCACAAAGGATAATTCTTCATCGGCATTGCATAATCGCTTTCCCCAAGCTTTAGAGATGGGCAATAATTGACAATATTACCATCTCCAAGGTAGATGAATCTTTTCTTGCCACATTTATAAACAAAAGCTTTTATTTGGTCAATCACCAGACCCTTGTGTTTGGCGGCTTGCCTTTAATTCGACTATTTATTTTATGTAAAAAAAAAAAAAATTTGATTTTGTGTGGTAAAGATGCAAGGTGTTAAAAAAATAATAATAAAAAAGGAAGAAGAAGGAAACCCAAAAAAACAAAAAATCAGTTGAAAAAAAAGGCCAAGTTGCCCATATTATTTTTTCCCTTTGGCCCATTATTTGGTCTATTGTTGGTCATTTGTAGACCCAGAACCATCTTTTGGCCTTTGTGGTATTATTTAAAACCTAGACGCTGTCTTTGCAGTATTATTTTAAGACCCAGGCCCATAGTTGGTCTCCTTTCAACCCTTTGTTGGCCCCACCTTCGTGGTATTGTTTAAAACCCATGCTTATTTCGCCCACAGTTGGCTTTTATTTGGGTCCCTTTTTTTCGCCTTTGTGGTATTATTTAAAACCCATGTCCATTTTAGCACATAGTTAGCTCTTCTTTTAGTCCTTTGTTGGCACAATTTTTTATCTTTGTGATATAAATTGAAGACCCATGCCTATTTAAGGCCTATAGTTGGCCTTATTTTCAGCCATTTGTTCATTTTGGTCCAGAGTTGGCCTTCTTTTAGGCTTATAATTATTCGGTTTAAATATGTTATTCATCCTTGTGGTTTAACTTTTTTATTTTTTTTACCCCTATGGTTTACTTTTTATCATAGGAGATCCTCCTAGTTTGCCTAAAAACGGAGATTGTCCCTCCATCAAAATTCCGTCCAAAATTTGACGGAACGCAATGTCAACACCAATCACGGTTTGACATGTGTCTATATAATTAATTAATTAAAAAAATAATTTTTTTTAAAAATTAAAAACATTAAAAAATTATATTTAATTAAATTAAATAAAATTAAAAAAATTAAAAACATTAAGAAATTATATTTAATTAAATAGAATAAAAAAGAAAAAAAAAAATTGGGGGTGGTTCGGCCAACCCCAATGGTCTTTAGGCAAATTTTTTTTCTTTTTTTAAATTGGCCCTTAGGGGTGGCCGAACCACCCCATGGCCGGCCACCCCCAAATTTTATTTTATTTTTTTATTTTATAATTAATTTTTTTTTTAATTTAATTAAATATAATTTTTTATTGTTTTAAATTTTTTTTAAAAAATTATTTTTTAATTAATTAATTATATGGACATGTGTCAAATTGTGATTGGTGCTGGCGCGATGTTCCGACAAATTTTGGACGAAATTTTGACGGATGGACCATCTCTGTCCTTAGGCAAATCAGATGGACCTCCTGTGATAAAATGTAAACCCTAGGGGCCAAAAAAATAAAGAAGTTAAACCACAAGGGTGAATAAGGTATTTAACCCTAATTATTTTAAGGTGCATTTCCAATCACCATGCTGACCGCCTCCAATCACCTCCTCCGACAACTACCATCTCCAGCCAAAAAAAAAAAAAAAAGATTAGAAGATAAATCAAATTCAAACTTCCAAAATCTTTCACCTTGAGTTTGAGGGTGGATGTTATAACATATTGTGAGATTTGATATTATGAGATTTGATTTCAGCGGTGATACAGACATAAAGCCTCATCATTAACTTTCAACATTAATTATTAATAGAATGAGAAGTAGATGGAATTGAAATGTATTTAAAATTTATATAGGTTATGTAGGTCAATTGCAAGTTACGCGGATTCACCCGAGATTGACCCGTTTATTAATCGAATCTAATCAGGTCAACCCAATTTGACCCAAATATTTTTACACTAAACTTGAATCCACCAATTATGTCGTATTCGTAAATCGTATAAAAAATTATTAATCATATTCAAATCCTCGGTTGCATACCAATCTCTATAAAAGATAAAGTTGCCATTCAGCTCAAAATCATCAATGCAATATAGTGATATACACACATTTAATAACACCTTAATGATCATTATGGCGATCGAATAGTGTTCGACACCTCACCTACAACTTGAAATGGAGAGGATCATTTTTCCAAATTTTAACAACCTCATGATAAGTCTCTTGAATATAACAAACTTAATACTGCTATTTATATAGTTTATAAACGGTAAATTAAAAAGCCACATGATTTTTGCATTGAGATAAAAATATGTAAACTCCAATTAAACCCTGGAACGTTCATCGCTTTTACAATCACCTTCTTAAAATTCAAAAAGTCTCAATTTAGTATATCCAACTTTAAAAATTTTGTAATATCACTCCATCCTAAAGGAGGCCTTAGAAATTCCCAAAATACCCTTAATTTTTTAAAACAAAATTGATCAAGATAATTTTAGAAATTTTATAGGGTTATAAAGGACATTTCACCTCTTTGCCCGTTTGATTTAACTCAAAACCCTAGCAGGAGAGGTGACATTGCAAGCTTTTTTAAAGTTTAAATCAAGCGTTTTTAAACTTTAAAAGGGCGATTACAAAAGCAATAAAAGTTGGGGAAGTTTATAAATTAACCGCTTCTTGTATAATCATGCATTCCCACCATTGTCGGTATCAATTAGAAAGTAGCAATAGCAAGCAAACAAACTCCAACAACAGTCTCCATGGTGTGCATGCTCCCATCCCTTGCATTGGTTGCCACATTCATTACTGGTGACGCATAGTCCAGACCAAGTTTTGCTTTTGAGCTTACTATAGAGTTGCTTCCTTTTTCTTGAGCTTGCTACCATGGCAACATTGAAAAAAGATCAAATATACATGTAGAGAAAAAAAGTGTAAAACATATAAAATAGTTAATTTATTAATTCCTTAAATTCATAAAATTAATGCTTAAATATATATGTTCCTACAAAAGAATATATAAGCAAGATATAATATGATTTACTCTATGATTAAATGATTTGATTTTCAATTATGTGAAATGGCAATACACTCACCAGTGTTCACGAGGAGGATGAAGATAAAGAAGATGGCAAATAATCGAAAAGTCTTAGCCATGATTTAATTTCCTCAATATTGTGCAAGATATATATGAATGATAATTATCGATATTTATATAATGCCACAGTAGGTGATTGTACCTTCGTGACCTCAACCATTGTAAATATCGTAGAGTTATTTTTATTTTATTTGAGACTATGACATAAGAAGTTTCTTTGATTAAGGGTGGGTTGATAATAGAATATGAATTGGTGTTTCATTAACTCGTTGAGTCAGCTACATTTTTATTATTATGTTTTTATTGATCGGTACAATGAAGAGTAGGTAAACAAAGTAGCCTGCTTTGAAGTTTGAGGTTTCCGATCATTAAAAAAAAGGAAAAGTTTTATTTATTAATTTTGATCTTTCATCATTTTTGCAATCATACCTCTTAAACTTTAAAAAAATGTTATTAGGGTTACAATCTTTCAGAACTTCTTGCAATGTCAACACTTCTGTCCAAATAGTCCTAAGATGTTTATAAAATTACAAAACTACCTTAATTTAATAATTAAAAAAATTAAAAATTAAAAATTTAGAAAAAAAAAAAAAAAAAAAAAAAACTTAGCTTCTTGGGGGTAAGACTCGATGTGGATCAAAAGTGACATGTAATTGGTCACACTAGACCCAGAGCAGGTCATACTAGGCCCACAACGGGTCCGTAGGTCACTTGTGCCTCATACTAGTGATGTGACTCAACATGGGTCTGTGTTATTTGTATTTCTTTTTTTAGAAAGATGGTGGTATTTTGAAATTTTCCTTTTTTCAATAGGTTTAACGTTGAATTTGGACGGAAAAATAAAATTAAAAAAAAAAAAAAAAAAAAAAGGATTTTGGCTTTGACTTTTCATTCTTTGTTTTTCACAAACATAATTAGACCATTTTTACCTTTTCCCTCTTCTATATCTCCAAATTGCCTCCACTTTAAAACTGCACTCGATCTACAGCTTGGAATGCTTCTTCTGCTTCTTTGGGTCTCCTCCACAACTAGGCTTCATCAGATTAAAAGTGACTCTAATGGTGATATTATTAAGGTTGCTTCAAAGAGATTATTCACTAGCTAGTGATGCAACCATTGGAGAAGCCCAAGCAGCTTTTCTTGACATCCAAACTATTGCCTCTTGTCTAGTTAATTTACTAATTGTTGAGGGCAATGCTCTCAATTATGTTACTCTTTCCATCCAAAAGCCTAGTTTGGTCGCAAATAGGAATTTTTCTAGTATTATGTTTAATGTTAATTTTCACTTTGGAGAAGCCCAAGCAGCTCTTCTTGACATCCAAAACTATTGCCTCTTGTGGAGCTAATTTACTGATTGCATGTTGAGAGCAATGCTCTCAAAGTTACTCTTCCCATCCAAAAGCCTAGCTTGTTCACAAATAGGAATTTTTCAAGTATTATTTTTAATGTTAATTTTCACTTGCTTTCATTCGCTCGTTGGAAAGCTTTTCAAGTTTCTAGGAATGCTAATTATAGAGCACATACCATGTGTTTGAAAGCATTTTCAACTGGTCTTCTATTCTCTCTTCCATCCGGATCAAGAATGAAAAAGATTATCTCTTGTAACCGTTTCCCTTTATCAGTTAGAATAGATAAATAAATAAATAAAATAAAACGTATAACAAATAGAACACCATGACTTTGGTAACAAAGTCAAAATCTTTGAAAGAAATCTTCAAAAGTAAAATCACTACGAGAGCAGGCAACCCGAAAAAAATTATCAACCATAGAAGAACAATTACAATCAGTCTTATACTTACAAACCCTTTAAAGTAAAAAAAAAAACATGAATGATACTAACAAATGACCTGTGTGTCCATTTACTGTAGTAGCATAAAAAATTTGGCATTTCTTCTACAGTATCTTCCCTACATCCAGAACTCGATCTAGTGACTGAAAGTCTCTGTAATTTAATGAGAAAAAAGAAAGAGGTTTGCGTTTCAGGCCCCGTTTATTTCGCGTAAAATGTTTTAAGCTAGAAATAATGTATGGCGTAAAATCATATCTAGGCATATAATGATTATGTGGCTAACTATCCGAGAAAAAAAAAAAAAACACCTAGATAAGCTGATTGCCCATAGTATTTTTGCACATTTAATGATGAAGAAGAAAAAATTTCAATGATAAATCCAGAAGCATTGTATATATACATACATGTTCTTTTGAGACATACAATTAAATATTCCTTATGTGGGTTCCAATCATTTCCTAAGATCTAGTAGGGCCTTCGGAATTGAATTTTTTTTGGATGTAATAAGGCAAATGTAGTTTTTTCAACAGACCGAAATTTCCTACATATTGGTTTGTAGGAAATTTTCTACAAATCAGTTTTTAAGAATGACATGCACATATCTCTTAGTATGTGAGAATTACGTATATTTTTTTTTAATAGTATGTGCTTTCCAAATGCTTAAAGGACATATATTATTCTTATAGATTGGTTTGTAACAATTTCTTACAAATCAGTTCATAAGAAATTTCTATTGTTTCTGTCGTTTAATACAGAGAGACTCCAACTGTTATCCTGTTTTTAGGGAACATTGTGAGTTACTTGGGTATGCCCCATGCATGTGCCTATGTATCATTTCACTTTTATTCTTGTCAATTCAATCATATTTATTAAAAAAATAAAGAACAACAACAACACCCAAAATAATGATTAGTCCAAGTGAGATTAACTTAATAAACAATTACTAGAATCATAAAAAATAAAAAATAAAAAATAAAAATAAAATCCACCTAAAATAAATTGAATGTTCCATCATAAGGTGGTGTACAGCTCACTGAGAATGGGTGTAAAATAAGGTTATGTGTTTGTATTACTTTTATTTTTATTATTGAAATTATGAAGCATTCCCCTCATTTGGGACTATTTGGAAAAAACATCACTTATATATCAAGCAAGTTAACCAAACGAATTTTTAGCTGTGGTTCTCACCATATATTAACACATTTTTAAAAACAAATGGAAGCTGCATGTCGTTGTTTAACGTAGTTGTTGATTTTTCGTACGAGTCAAATACAATATAATATTTTCAGCGAAATTATTTTTAAAAATATTTTCCAAACATATTGCATACAAATTAAGCACAAATTGTTATATAGTATGAATTATCATCAGCAATATATATAACTAGTCCAAATCACATTGGCGTTTGTTATCAGTAAAGAATAACGCATACAAAACTGCATACACCATTTTTATGTTTTCTCTAGTCTAGACACCGAAGAAATAAGGGAAATTTCACTTAACCTCTTAAATTGTCATTTATTTTGCAATGTTCCCTTAAAGTTCAAAACCTCTTAATTTAGTGTATTGAACTTTTAATTTTTTTCAATGTCCCTCATCTCTATTGGGATTTTCCGTTAAATCTCAACAAAATTCTCAAAATACCTCCCATTTTTTTTAGAAAAAAAATATATATATTTAAAATTTTTTGCAAAGATTGAGGCATGGCATTTTTACAAATATCGTTAAATTCGAACCAACGCCTTAATCTTTGTAATTTTTTTTGGTTTTTTTTTCCTTAAAACAAATAGAGGTATTTTGGGAAAAGTAATGATGACAATTGAAAGATTGATATACGAAATTGAGAGAAATTAAACTTTAGGAAGGACACTGCAGAAGTGATGATAACTAAGAACTATTAAGTAAAGTTTTCCCGAAGAAATATGCTTATAAAAATATGCTTATATATATATATATATATATAGTCTCCTATGGTGTTTCCCCATCTGCAAATTCCCTACTTTGAAGAAGTACTCCTGTATCCATACCGTGCACAGGTGATCCCTTCTCACTATCATCTCCCACATTTTTTGCGGCCAAAGCTCCACCAAAATCACTGATATTCCCCAAAATCAGCAGAACTATGCAGACCATGGCGGTCCAAAATGCAATGCCAAAAGAAGTGGCAATCTTTCCGGGGGCTATTGAAGCAACTGCAAACCCCATGAAAGTGCCGAGAGCTTTCACCCACGTGTACCATATTGAAAAAGCACCTTCTTTGCCAGATGGGGAGCAATCCAGCAACAGAACCCGTCCAAAAGCATGCAAAAGCCCTGTGGAAGTGCTGTGAACGGCGGCGAAAAACAAAACAAACCGGTTTTCCCAACTCTCCTCCTTGAAGTAGAATCCGGCGCCGGTGGTGGCCGTTAACAGAAGAAAGCCGAGCAGTTGCATTTTCACTGCGTCCGCCTTGATGAGATGCTGCAATGGTTGCAATAGTGGGAGAGAAAACATGGGGAATATGAAGTAAATCAACCAAATGTAGAGGAGAAATAGTGGCGTAAGACACAAGTTGCCGACGAGGAAAAGCACCCCTCCGGTGAAGACACACATGGTGGTGAACGAGGAGAGGAAAACTCCGGCGAGGCTTCCGATTGCATGAGGGTATTTGAATATGGAAAATGCATGGAGTTTTGATGGGGAAGAAATGAGAATGGTTTCACATGTTCTATTGGCGCTGGTGAAAACATGGAGAATCCCAACGAGCCATTGAAGGCCGCTGAAGATTGAGACCACCCAGAGGCTTATGAACTCCTGATTTGGCGCCTCTCGGAGCATGTAGTAGGCAAATGCGGCGATGGTGGCGGAACCCGTGCAGCCGGCAGCAGTGGCGTAAACCGAGAGCCAACCGGAGATAGATCTGCGAATCGGGAATTGGCGCTCTCGAAGGAATGGTCCGGTGAAGCCACGGACCATTAGGCCGAGGTGGCGGGTGTGGCAGGCGCCAGCAATAGTGTGAGCGGCAACAATGGCGGTAATGTATGGCAAGAAGATCCATGGGGTTTTAAAGAATCCGACAGGGAGACAGAAAATAACTCCAATGCCGATGGCGGTTGCCGCCACGAGTGATTGTTTTTGGCCGTGGTCGAGGAGGAAGGAAATGGGGCTGAGTATGGGAGCAACAATGAGGAGACCAATAGCCCAAGAAATTGATGTCCATTCTAATGGGGAGAATTTTGAATTATTAGCCGGAATTGAACGTTGTGTTAATCCTTGGTACCTACAATTAACCACAATGATATTGTTCAAATTTTGTTGATCGAAAACATTGCAAGTAAGGTAACTCAATGGTATGACATATTAAGCGACTCAAATAAGGATACAGATTGCTAGCAATTTAGACATGTGACATGATGCCCACCAACTATATAGGTGGTTTGACTGCTCAAAATTTATTTAGACATGTGAGTCTTATATAAAGCTTTTCACATTATTTATCCAAATTGCTAGCAATTTAGATAAATAATTGTTGTGAATCTCAATCCTAATTCCAAAGCATGATAAGAGGGAGAGAGAGAGAGAGAAAAAGAAAAGAACCACTTATAAACCATATTAATTACCCATAGTATTTCTACACTTTAAATTTCTTAAAAGACTAATGTTATACACAACACATTTATGTCACTTTTATCTTAGTATGCTGACGTGGCGGGGTTTAATATTTATTCCTATTAACTTAAATAACGTAAAAACTGAAATTCTCCTAAGAAAAAAATCACTTAGGCCTCATTTGGTTCGCATAATAGATTCCTTGAAAGGAATAGCTAATCTTATGGTATAGTTATTCCTTTGTTTGGTTACACACTATTCATGAGAATACTAATTTCATATACACAGGATTAGTTAAGCCACTCATTTTTGAGTGGCTTAGCTAATCCTTAAAGAATGAAATACATTTTTCAAAAATACCCATATAATTTTTTTTTTTTTAATTTTAAACTTAAAACAAAATAAAAATATGAAAAATAAAGTAGATGGCTTGACCACCCATAGGGGTGTGTTTGTTTCACATAATTCCATAAATTGATACATTTAGCTAATATATATATATATATATATATATATATATATATATATATATATATATATATATATATTTCTTTAATCTTATGATTGTGGAAATATAATCAATTTCCAAGAAAATGTAGATCGATGAGATAAAGAACTTACAGTATCATTTCCTTGTCCCTACAAAGCAAGCCCCGGGAGTTGAAGCTGTCACCATGCTCCGGCGCCGGCGGCCCCGACACGATTTGGCTGATGATGAGCGGGAAGACGACTGGCATCAGAACCGACTGAATGAAGTAGGAGCAAAACTCATACAAGTACCAGCTCCACACTTCCACGCTAGCAGGCTTCTCTTCATTCCCTGCATATCCCTTGTAAGCCTCCTTAGCCCTCTCCATCTTCATGGCCACGCTCTGGACGTCTGGCGTCGCTGTTCCGCCTCCGTTTCCCAGCGGCCCAGTTAGCGATGATGACAACTTCAACTCCGGTACAGTTTCGATGTCAGGTGTTAGCTCCGCCATTTGACGGTTTTGGAGGAGGAAGTGGAGGTGGTTAGGAGAGTAGGGAGAAGGAGTAGCAGAAGAAGATATAGAGGGTGTAAGAATGGTGGAAATACAGCTGGGTTGCGAAACTCTCAAAGACGTTGAGAAGCCTCGGTATGTCCATTAATGGTAGAGAGGGTATTTTGGAATGATTCTCAACTCTACTTGTCTTTCAGCTTTTTATCCTAGTATATATCTTTTCACAGATTGTAATAGTTTGGAAAACTGCTGAATATATATATATATAAAATAAGAATGTACAATTGACATTACGTACCTTTTCCATTACATAAAGGCAGGTGATGATATAGAGCACGCCTGATGCACGCGGGGCAAAATTTTTTATTATTATTATTTTATTATTTTAATTTTTTTTTTAAAAAAAAAAAAAAAATTGTGATGCATGCCAGGCGTGCAGTATATTTTTTCCCGGCGTGCATCACTATTGATGCATGCCGGGCGCGCGTGCAGTATATCCCTACCCCTAGCTAGCACTTATCAAGACTCTTATGGATTAACTAGTGACAAATTTTGCTCCAACTGGATTTGGATAATTAGATGCTGAAAAAAAAATTGAGAAATATTTGGTTTATATTTTTTGTCATTCTTTTGTCCGTCTTCGAGCAAAAAATGGACAAATCTACCATTGAAAATGTGGGACTGCATGTGAGTCCTCTAGATTCAATGGTGAATTTGCAATAAAAGTGGACAATATATAGATGATCAGAAAGAGATCATGGATGTGTTGTAATTATTCTAATAGTTTACATTTGATAAAAAAAAAAAAAATGAAATTAAAATAAGGACCATTGAAAAAACTAAAAATATATCTCGAAAACATCTAAGCCAAGTTTCAGTCCTAGATGAAAGGTTTAAATCAATAGGATTTGGTTTGGGTATTGTCTGTAGTTTTTTCAATGGTTCGGATTTGATTTTGCTATCACTCTTTTTATCATAAGAAACTTGGTATTAAGTCTGGAACCGTTGAAAAAAATTAAAGCACATGTGTTGTAATCCAAATAAATAAACAAAAATCATATTCATTGGTTGATAGTAAAAATTATCAATGTAGTTTTTGTATTGTGAAAGTATTGCATAATTAAACACCTTATTATAATTATGTTAGAAGTTCCTCTTGTGTCCTCTTTGTGTCACTTTAAAAATAATTTGGCTTCTAAAATCATTATTAAGCTTGTGATTGGTCATTATTTAATTTTGATCAAATGATAATTTTAAAAATCACATCATTCATAGAGTGACACAAGAGGGACTTATATAATTACTCATAAGCCTATAAGTTACTAAGAAGTAACAGTTTAATCAACTTCAAGAATTTTATAAAATTTTGAATTCATTGGTATATATCTCTTACAGAAACAACCATGGCCAATTAACTATATATATATATATATATATATATATAATAAAAAAAAACATAAATGCATGGATTTGAAGTGGGGCAAAAAAGAATTATTATAAAGGCATTATTTTGTTTAACATTACATAACTTTTCAGTATTACAAAGTGGCCATTTCATTGACTTTTAAAAATTCCAATAGACGCAAACCACGGATATTGTAAAATTTTTAGAAATTAGAAGCCAACCCTAAAAGTTTTAGAAATTTCTGTGGGGGCAACTGCTGTAGCATGTAATAAAAGAATGAAACATAAAAAATAGGAAAAAAAAAAAAAGAGGGTTTTTTTAAATAGATGCCAAATGTCTACTGAATACAGTTAATGCAAATTTTGTAATACACACCAATTAAATTAAAGGAAGTAGCTAGTGGACCGCATGCACCTCTTTGTTTCAAGAATTTACCTTTAAAAGGAAATCAACTCCTATCAATCAATCCAACTCTTGTTGAATAGTAGTATTGTGTTAATGAATAGTATTAACCATAAAATACTAATTATTTATCAAGTTTGTAACAATTTATGTAAAAAATAAAGGGAAAACTTTACTTACTCTATGATATTTAGGCACTTTTACAATCTTATTCTTAATTAGTTGCGGCAATCCTAATTAATTCTTAGATTTTTTTTTATTTTTTTATTTTTTTTTTTTTAAATAAGGACTAATCCAAAGGTTGGTTGATATTGTGAAATAATTGTACGTGGGATAAAAAGTTGGCTTCAAATTAACAACTCTTCTTAAAATATCCTACCGGAGATTGGGTTTCTCGAATTATCCTATTACCCTAATTAAACCCCATTAATTACTTCTTTTATTTTACCTAATTTTCTGTCTCATTACCAATATCACACCTAT
This sequence comes from Corylus avellana, assembly GCF_965113065.1. Taxonomy (NCBI): domain Eukaryota; kingdom Viridiplantae; phylum Streptophyta; class Magnoliopsida; order Fagales; family Betulaceae; genus Corylus; species Corylus avellana. The sequence goes on from NC_142492.1 coordinate 26,573,936, forward strand.
CACACATTGAGTTATATGCGAACGCCCTAACAAAATTCCACCAAAAGAATATTAAGGAAATTAACAAAGAATTTTGTAGAAATTTACTAGTGAGTGCTCCTAAAGCAAAGCAAACGGCAGGATATATTGGACAGGCTAGCATATAGAGTTCATTGTAATATCTATTTTATGATCATGATTAAAAATTGGTATATTTAAGGGAGCATATGAAGCAAATGCATGTTGATAAGTATTTAAAAAAAATTTAAATAATTTGAAATCATGTACACCGTTAGATGTACCAACTTTGAATCCTAATTATCACAAAATAAATACTACCCATGCAAGGAAGTGGAAGACATTAAATTGGGAATAGGAAAGCATATATAACAATTAACCCTACAACTGAGAAAATTGAGCAGCAATATTTAAAGTAGGTAGGGCTAGCACAAATATTGTCAGTTGCCACCCAGAGTTCCCTCAAACACTTCAGTAGAGCAAAATTTCCCTTCATTAAGGGTCTTAGAAGAGCCCCAATGAAGTGGTCAAGGGAACTCAAGGGGACAGATGACTTACACTCTATTTCTCTTGCTCAGATTTCCTGGTAAAAAAATGCACACCAAAACCTACTATTTATAGTACTGGAGCTTCTGCATGTGTGCCACTTGAAGATGAGATATATCCAATCAAATGAACCTGGTCAGAATTGTGAGTAAGATGGAGCATAGGGATGAATATTATTGAGGTGAGTGGCCTTGATGAAGCTCTCCCTCCCAAGCTTTTTCTGCTTTCTTATTTCTAAGGCATATCCTCTTCAATCGTTTTCATATAAATGAAGCTTAACTAATCAACTTAATCACTTTTAATCTTCAAGTTTGAGTGCATTAGGTTAATGACTGCAATAGAAAAAAGTTCTGGGCATGGCTAATTTGGAATATTGAGTCCAAAATTTGATAGATGGTTAACAAAGCTGTGGTCCAGGCACTTGGTGCAATGATGCTGACTCGGGGAACCTTTCCATTTTCTAGTAGCCATGGCACCTAAATGTTAGAGTATATAAATTAAATTAACGATATCTTTTGATGTCGAATGTTTTTCGCTAGAAAATATTTTCAACAAAATTATTTTTTAGAAAACATTTTTCGGTGTTTAACTCGTACGGAAAATGAGCGGCGGCGGAAAACGGTTGGTGACTTCCGACAACCTCTGGTAGTGGTTTGGCAGTTTGAGAAGGAGCTTGGAAAATGGTTAATGAACATTAAAAACACAAACAATTTTCCGAAACTAAATAAGTTTTTTTGGTCAAACCAAAAATATTTTTGATTTGAATACTATTTTTGGTCGCATAAACATGCACGTTTATGCCAAAACAAACATAGATTAAATGATTAAATTCATCTATTTCTATCAACTTAAGCTTTTGTGATAAGTAATAATGACTAAACATGATATTAGAGTCAGAGATTATGATTTAGAACCCTCACTCCACAATTCACCGCCTCATTTCAGTTAAATATTTCATGTATTGTACCTCCCTCTATTAAGGTATAGTTTGAATCCAAATGCGAGGAGGAGTATTAAAATATAAATTTAATGATTAAATTGATATATTTTTTGTTAGAGTATATTTTAATGACGAGATTTGATGAAGATTATATTAGCCTAAATTTAGGGATTTGATTATCCTAAATTAGGGGATTTGAATTTATGTGTAAGCTCTATAAATAGAGCATTTTGTGTTGTAAACAAATAATTAATGAATTAATGAGAATATAATATAGCTCTTTGGGCTTTATCATGTGTTTGTATGTCATCGACCGAACGACAAAAAATCTTTTGTATTATTTATTTTATTCCGCTATTCTTTTATATTTCTATTATCTTTATGAATTGCTTCATTTTTATCCACTTAACTTCTAGGATAAGTGAAGATTTAACAACAAAGTCCCAATTTTGTAATCACAATTGGGTGTATATAATAGGACCTACTATAAAGATCTGGCTTGCTTCGTATCAATATTGAGAAAAGGTGAAAAGGAAAGGCTGGAAAAATAGGCAGAATGGCATGCATGTGGCCTAGCTCTCAACCAAGATTCTTATGCTCAACCTAGTCCACACTTCTGTCTAGGTTCACGGCCACGTAAGTGCGACTTTATCTTCTCTCCGCGCTTGATCAGAACCAAGCACCAACAACGTATGCAACTAAACATAGGAAACTCTCTATAAATATTAAGGTTGATATAGACATTGCCTTCCCAAGCAACCTCAATGGAGCTTGTTGCAGCACATCAGGTGTACCCTAGAGTTCCCCTCAAACGCTTCACTGGGGACTTTCTTCAAACAACTGTCGCGTGTGAGTGATCCCTACTGAAGTGTTTAGGGGAACTCCTGGTGTCATTTGATATTACACTCTTTTTTTTTTTTTTTAGAAAAGTGAGAAGAGGCGACCAGTGTAGTTTTCCCCCTTGAGCGTTACCATTGGGGTTCCCACCCGCTGTAGAATGTCCGGTTTGAGCCATAGCTACTGTCTGGGAAGGCGAGCCCGTCACCACAACCCCACAAAGGTGTGAGCCAGTAGAGCCCCTTCAAAGTAGCATCTGGTTCACGCATCGCATCTACTACCGCAAGCGGATTCGAACACGCGACCATTAGGATGAAAGGAATTCTTCTACCAACTCAACTACCACCCTTGTGGTATTTGATATTATACTTGATATTGTTCAAAGTGCATGGAAACTAAGGTCGGTCACAATGAAAAATAAAAATAAAAAAAGAAAAAAGAAAAATACTGTTTTTGCACGAGGCAATTATATGTGTTTCTGTTTTGCTGTTTTTAGCTTGCTCATAATATCATGACTACTAGTCTTTTTTCTACTTTTTGTTGCTAAGAACTTGTTAGTCTTAGTAGGAACATTTTTGCTTCGTTATCTACATTAAAAAAAAAAAAAAAAAAAAAAATGTCTGATATATATTACGTTAGAAAATAGAGCTTTTGATTATATAAAAAACTTAAAATAGCTTTTGTTAAAAAAGAAAAAGTTTCCCTCAAAAGACTGTTTTAGGCTTTTTTTTATAGCACGAAAATAAAAGTACGCTTTTTTGTTAAAGATTTTTACCAAATAAATCTATTTTTGCTTAGCAGAGTTTTTAAGTACTGAAAACATTTTTTAAGCCCCTTTAACGTAATTGCTAACATGTTATAAGTATACACAATGGCAGGTCGAGTCAATTAGTAGAAATTTATGGTATGTACCATCTTAATTTGGAGCCGTTGTTGCTAAAAAAAAATTGAGTTTAATCTAGTATATACATGAAGTCATTACTTTATACCTAGGCCCTCTGCTGAAGTAGTTAATTAATTAACCTTCCTCATTAATTATGTAACAGTCCATAATGAGTACGTAGGATTAAGATACCCTCTTGCAGGCTTGTTTTAGAACTTAATGCATTGATGCCTGATTAATTGGTAGGGCTTAATTTGTTGCTTCTGCAAGTTTCTTTCTTCTTACTTTGCTTCATTGTGTCCCTTAATTATTTTCCCTCCTCCTGGAGAGTACAAGTTACACCATGATTTTGAATCAGAAGAGAGATTTCAAGAAGTGGCAGCAAATAATTAGCAATTAGCAATTAGCAATTCGTGTGTGTATATATATATATATATATGCTGATTTCAGTACGTATCTTATTTTGTCTACATTTTGTGGTTAATTATCCCATTTGTTTTCCAACACCCCTGGAGTTGTACGTTGTTGTAACAAGGTACCATGAGGCAGGAGCCACAGACAAATCAGCTTTAATTAACAACATTGGGGGAAGTGAAAGACACGTACAATATTGTCATTCTTATTAATGTCAGTACTAATTAATCATGTATATTAGTCACATTTTAAGATTTTGGTCCATCTTTGTTTATCACCATTTATCCTAATCGTTCTTATTATTATCATATAGGAAAATTACAGTTTACTCTCCCAAAGTTAACAGCATTTTTTAATTCGAATATCAAAGTTTCAATTTTTGCAATTCACCCCCACAAAGTTTCATTTTTTTTTTCAATTCGACCAATATTATCCCAAAATTCTCATATTGCCCCTGATTTTTATTTTTTATTTTTATGTAAAAAAAAATTTTTTTGGGGGGGTTACAAAAATGGCCAGATGGCCAAAGGGGTGGTTATGGACTCCCCGAATTTTATTTTTTTAAAATTTTTTTATAAAAAATAAAAAATAAATAAAAATTAAGGACAATATGGGAAGTTTTGAATACAATTGGTCAAATTGCAAAAATTTGAAACTTTGAGGGGGTGGATTGCAAAAATTGAAACTTTGGTGTTCGAATTGAAAAACGCTGTCAACTTCGGGGGTTAAACTGTAATTTTTCCTTATCATATCCTATGCTTTGGCATTTTTTGTCATAAACTCTCAAGTCAACGATCGCTAGGGTTTTGGTCTATTTTTCCCTATATTTCACATCATATCTTGCCCCATATTAACCCTTAAGCTCTTATTAAGGTTATTTTAACCATACTATATACCCTAGTTTAGAACAAGGTATTATAGGGAGTTTGATCAATCAAACAAAGGACATAATTATGGTTTGATCAAACAATAGATTGTTGTTTGATCCATCAAACTAGAACATAACATAGGCTTTTAATTTGTATAATGTTAAGAACCAAAGAGTTTAATGGGATTTAGCCTAGTTTTAAGATTAGTGAGAAATGCTCATTCGAATTAGGAGACAGTTATGAAATAGGGTTTAGGGTTTAGTTATCAAACCCCGGCTAACAACGATATAATTTGTAGATGACAAACGAAATGCCACAGAAAAATAGTTATAGAGGAATTTAAGCCTTTTTTTTTTTTTCTTTTTTAAATGAAAGTAGAAATTTTCTTAAAGTATGAAATAATATGATTTTCTTACATGTGAGCTCAAACTTGCATTATATTGCTTGTGTTACAATGATATGATGGTTTACATTCTTTATGGTATGATATACTTATGTTTGTGAAAGCTACGTTTATAAAAATTATGATTGAAAAAATATATGTTCTTAAAAATATGTTAACGATTACGAGTTACAGTTCATGTACGTAGTGGGGTTCCGGTATGATTCATGTCTATCCTGTAGTAGGGATTTAATACGATGTTTTATGTTAAGGATTATGATGCATGTTTAAGTGAAGAGTTATGATGATGTTTTAGGTTAAAGAAGTATGATGTTTTATGACCAGAATTATGATATTTAGTTCGTGATATGATGCTTTTATGTCCTTTAAGGAATTATGATTAACGTGAAATGATTTTTTTTTTCCTAATAAAAAGGGGTAGGTCGAGGAGACCAATTATAGCTATAATACTTGAGTTTGACTATAGTAATACCTACCTACTAGGAGTCTAGGAGTCGCACATGAGAATCCTAGACGGTGGGAATCACAGACGCTCCCTCAAATCCGACTGAGCTATAGTTTGACCCAGACCCATCAAGATATCAATGAGAATCTAAGACGACTAATACTAATCATGCATATGATGCTTTTATTTTAACAGTATGATGAACCATGATATTTCAATTTAAAGAGATGCTTTATAGGGAAGTGTCCTTTTGTTTTAGAAAACTAATGTTTACCAAAGGATGTTTAATTTCATGTAATTAAAAATGTTTTCAAGTTTTAGCATGGGCTTGTCTCATATTAATTCTGCTTTGAATTGATGCCTACTTGCTGATTCGTGGACTTATTTTTTACTCGTAAAATATTATTTTATAGAGAACATTGATGCAGCTGAGAAAAAACAACCAGAGTAGTTGGTTGTAGCGTCCCAAATTAATTAACTTGAGATGTTACCATTACTACCACATGATTATAACATATGCAACCTAATTGTATAAGTGATCTGAGCTGAGCTTGCCACTATTTTACCCTTGCATCTCTTTCTTCTTTTCTTTTCTTTTTTTCACTGTCATTATTAATACAACAGTGCCTTTAAAATACATTTTTCATTGTAATTTGCCTTTATCTCTCAGGGCTACGATACTAAGAACGTTGGCATGCATAACTGTTCATGCACGCCAGGTTATATATATATATATATATATATATATAATAAAAAAATATTATATTTTATTATTTTAAAATATCAAACCACCCTAGCGTGCATCACGCCGGACGTGATGTTTAACATCACCCTGTCTCTCAATTTACCATCCAATTAATTAAAAACATATAAACTATAATTATAAGACCAGCTCACATAGCAACCTTTATATACCATAATTTTATTTAACTTTATTGATGTGACATAGTTAATCAGTTATTTTGAAACTTTTTTTATATATAAAAAAAATCAAATAATTGACTAATAATGCAACATTAATAAAGTAAGATAAAAATGTGCTAAAAACATAATATATAACTTTATTTCTTTTAATATAATGCAAATAATATTATAAATTACACTTTTATTTAATAATTATTTCATCTTGCTAATTTAGCGGTGCCATCAATAATTAAATCAATCCCTAAAAAAAAATTCAAAAGTTAATTGTACTTTTTTTAAATGGCCGATGTAGTGGATGGTGACATGGTGTTTAGCATTTGAAAACGACTTTTCTACTCTCGAGATAAAAAAAATAAAAATAGACAAATTATTGTCATTAACTTTTTGGTTTTTTTAATGAAAAAGAAAGGAAAGCGATAAGCCTACTGCGTTGTCAGAGTTCAGATGCCCACGTTTGTCCGTGATGCCATAGATATCAACGACGACTCTCCACTCACTCCTCTTTGCATTTCATTCTTCTCACCCAAAAAACCTCGCTCTGATCACCACTGGAAGATCACCGACCAAATCCGAAGTCCAAATCTTTGCCTCACTCGCCGCCGATGAGCGACAACAAACCGGTGCGCAGGTCTCCGAGATTCGCTCCTCCAATTCCTCCGGCTTCGGATGTCAATGCGGCCCAAAATACCGCCAAGAAAAGCGCCTCCGTAGCTTCAAATCAATCTAAGCCTCTGAGAAGGTCGCCGAGGCTGTCTTCCGCTCCGGCGACCGTAAATGCTGCTCTGGCACGGCTGCATGCGCAGGGCATCAGAAGGTCGCCGAGGCTGAATGGCAGCCCCGGTCCGGATCCGGGTACATTGCCCGAATCGTCGAGGAAATCGGGTTCTGTGAAGGGTAAGGGTAGTTTGGGAAAGCCGGAGACGAGAGTGCTTCTCGGAAACACTCCAAGATTCGGTTTGTCTAAAATTGGTACAACAGAGGTTACCGTAGTGGAGGTACGTCACCATCTTCTCTTTCTCTCTTTCTCTCTTTCTCTCTCTGCGTGCGTCTGGGCTGAAGGCCGTGAAACTGAAACTGAAAATAAATTTTTCTTTTTTTTTTTTTTTGACGAATAATTATGATGAAGGTGACATCATTTTGTTGCCTTGCATTGCATTGCATTTGATGGGCTCTCTTCCTTCTTTCTATAAAGTTTACTCTTTTTGTTATAAAGTTTACTTTTTAATGAATGAAGTCACAATGGTTTAAAAATATATATATATATATATACTTTTGATAAGTAACGTGTTTGAAATATGCTTTCGATGATGGGTTTATATGTTTTGTGTTTTATAAAATATTTTTAAGTTTTGAATTATTTATATATATATATATAAAAGACTTCAATTACCCTTAATTGTCACACTTTTTTGTAATGTCCTTCTAAAAGCTCTAAACTTCTATGGAACTTTTTTTTAAAAAAATCTCAATAAATTTTTTAAAATACCCACTTTTTTTAAGAAAAAATATTTAATTTTTTTTTAAAAAAAAGATTGAGGTATGGATTGCAAATCTCGTTAAATTCGGATCAACGCTTTAAATCTTTATAATTTTTTTTAGGATCCTAAAACAAATGAAAGTATTTTGAGAAAAGTTGACTGAAAATTTTATGATGGCATATGATGTGGAGGACCCAAGTGAAAAATGGTCCCAAGTCCAACTATCTGGGATGCAATGCTGTGCTTTTAGCAGTGGGTTCACGGCTGTTGTAGTGTATCAATAATATGGGTAAAGTTCACTTAACTTCCTCAAACTATCACGATAATGACAATTAACTATCTAAATTATCAATTGCGCGACAATTTACCTCTTTAAACTATTAAAATAATGATAATGTACCCCTAATTTAAAAAGAAAATGACAAAATTATTTTTACTAAAATAAAAACAAAAATACTAAAAAATAATTTTTTTTCAAAATTTTAAGGGTACTTTTGTCTTATTAAAAATTTTATAAGAATAATTTTGCCATTTTGTTAGTATTGAGGAGTATATTGTCATTGTTTTTTTGATAGTTTGAAGAATAAATTATCGTAATTAATAGTTTAGAGATAAATAATTTTAGGGAGTTATATAATATAGCGTACTTTGTCTTTTATTACCTTCTTTTATTTATTTTTGTTTAAGTGTCTTTTATTACCTTGGGGCATCAGGTAGCGGCTAGGCAATATTGAGTAGTACAAGAACATGTGGGGATAGTAATATTTTACGATTTAGGCTAATCACGTGGGCCCGGTTGTTCTTTATTTCCTAATAATATTTTTTTAGTCCTGTTTTTGCGTATTTGGGTGGTTCTTTGGCTTTGTCTTTTTTGGGCAACTTCTCCGACTTTTACGCTTTTTTGTCTTTGCTTCAATAGTTTCAAAGATAATGGTAAAAGTCACTATTTTTTTTTTTTTTTGTCTTTTTCTAAATCAATTGGCAAGTTATCGGTATAGTGTATAGAAGAACAAATGTAAACAAAAAAATAAAAGCAGGCAGCCATTGAAAATGGAGAGTCCTCCAGCGAGAACTGGAATATAAGTGACCTACTATAAGTTATTCCATACTTTGAATAATTAGGATACAAGATGTCCACAAATCTATACATTTTTTTTAAAAAAATTATTAATTGGGTCCTTTATTTTAAAATTCGTCAACTATATTATCATCAGTTTACAAGATTTTCTTTTTGGACTTTGCTGGAAGTAACCCAAATGAAGAGACAGAACACTTTTGAACTTATGATAATGATATAATTAACACTAGCTAACATGAGTTGGTTATTTAAGAACCAGCAAATGCTTGTTCTCATTGGCTATAATTTCACAAATGGTTCAATGATAAAACCAACAAGAGCATTTGTGTTCTTCCCTTCTTCTAGGCATGAGGAAGCTTCATAAAGGAGCTCACTATATCTTCATTTCTTCTTTTGGAAGCCCTCAAAAGTGCAAGCATATGATTTAGAAACATGAAGTAGAATGCCGAAGAAGTTGGCTGCTGTCCATAACTTTTGATAGCTCACTGTTTAGTGCTTCTATAATTTGCTAATATGTTACATTACATTTTAATTTATTTTTAACAGTAGGGAGATAATTTTATCTTTTAGTTTCTAAGTATGGGTTCATGGATTTCACAGAGCAAAAGATCCAAGTGTCAAAGCTTGACATTGAAGTGAGTGAAAATCTGCAAACCCTGTTCTTTCATGGTTTGTATTGTGTACATGCATTTCTGTTTCAGTTTCTTTGCTAATTTTAAGTTTGCATTTTTACAGTACGGACGAAGAAGCTGAGCCATTATCTATCTTATGGCATGAAGATGGTGACAAGTTATATATGCCCTTAGAATATTGTGACAATAAATTCTTTGGTGAGAGGCACTTGAGAAGATCACCAAGGTTAATTTCAGCAACTAAAGACAATGGCAGTCATAAATATATGAACAAATTTCTTGGGGATGTATTTAATAAAAATCATTTAACATCTCCAAGACTATCCTCATCTCTTACTCAGGCTGATAACATCAAATTAGACTCTTCTTTTGTTGGATTGTCTAAATCAGATGAGCATCCTTCCAAGATGATTATAACCTCTTCAGGAAAATCGGATCCAGATGAAAACTGCTTGAGAGAATTTCCAAAAACATCTCTGTATGGGGCTGAAAATGGCAAAAGAGAATATTCTCTTATTGAATTGTCTGAGTCAGACGAGAAACAGCCTCCAAAGAAATTTAAGACCCCGGCTTCTTTAGAGTATAAACAGAAGAAGCACAAAAATATGTCTTCCTTTATTGGAGATCCGATTCTTGATGATGAAGCTCAAGAAAGGTGGCGTTGGCGTTATGAAATGAAGGTCATTACCCAATTATGCTTTGATCTGAAATTCATTAATTTTACTTGACCTTCAACTTATAGTTGTGTGCCACTGCTGGCAATTGCAGAGTCAAAGATCTAAAGGTCAATGCTTGACAAAAATGTGAGTAGTAAATAATCCAAGCTTGGTGGTTTTGTTCTCCTCTTTCTTAGTTTAGATGTGTGTAGTATATTCTTTGTTTCGTTTTTGCTTGCTAATTTTTTTATACACGTTTGCAGTGAGGATGACAAAGATGAGGTAGTCTGGAATGTGCAATGCCATTATGCTCGAGCTAAAATAAACAATTGCATATTTAGTTTGGGAGATTGTGCATATATAAAGGTAAAAGCACTTTAAAGCACGGGAGAATCCATTAAACATGGATGTTTGGAATAATGCAATTCCTTTTTAGCTTGGAGTCTTTAAAATAATGCAATTCTATGGACATGGAGATCAAAATGAGTTCTATCAGTCTGTTTCTAAAAGTTGTTCAGTTGCTAAATCAGAAGTCTGACCAAAACTGATCAGATTTCAGTCATTTGAGTGATATTTTTTGTGGAAGAGTTGTTTTTAAGACCTTAACAGTTCTGAGTTTGCTCAGCTAAATGTATGCTAGGCTTTCTGAAACAACTTGAGTACTGGAGTGGTTATAAACTGTGAGTTATTCCTTTAGGTGATTCAGTTCATATGTGTAGTAATGGGGAGCTTTATCGCCTCCTTAGCTGCATTTAGTTTTTTGTGACAATGGCTTAAAGGTTTGTCTTTATCTGAATTCTTGGATTTTGGGATGGATATCTTCTCTATGTATATTTTGGTTTATTTTCACTCATAGCTGAGTTTGAAGAGAACAATTTTTTTGACCGGTATGAAATAGTTGCCAGGGTTGTGAATGAATCTGGCAAATTAGTCTTGAGTTTGATTCTTGTACCTTCGGTCTACCATTTTAATAAAGCCCAGTTTTTAATTAATCTGTGGAACTTCCAAACAAGTCCTTTTCTCGTGAAAAGTTGTTGTACATGCAAGATATGGAGTATTAAAGGTTTCAAAAGCATTTTTCACTCTATTCTTTGAGATCTTAGACTTTGGAAGAATAATTTTAGTAGGGAGCTAGGTGCGTCCTTCACCCATTTTCATGTGTGCAAGGGCAGACATCCAGATCTTCCACAGTTTGGTGAGCAGAGAGGGCCTCTTTAAAGGCAGCTTCCTTCTCTGCCTTCTATTTCAATAAAAAAATAATAATAATAAATAAAATAAATAGAGATGCGTAAGTGGCTCTGGACATGCCTTACAGCATGGATTTTTTGACATGTTCCCCTTGATGTGGACACATTTAGGACATTAAGAAATATTTTATCTTTTGGAGTTGCTTTCTTGTTTCCTTGCTTTAAATAGGACTAGGTCAGGCTTGTAATTACCACATTTTGAAGGTAACTATTTGTAAAAATAAAGTTTCTCTTTCTTGCAGCTTTTTGTTTTTGGCTCTTGCTTAGCCAAAGAGTAAGATTCCCTTGTATTCTGTAAAAATTAGGTTCCTTGTTTGGATAATGTTATCTTAGATGGATTTCTATGACCGGTCAGCTGCATAGCATAGGACGCTTTTCTCGAGTCACCATTTTATATGCTTGTGTCAATGAACATAGTGGATCCCTTGCTTGGCCACTGTTGATTTTCTTAAATTGTTTTAGTTTTTATCCTTGTTTAGAATGTCATGAATGGGTTACCGTTACTTATAAAGTATTCTCTTCAGTTTGCAGTTTCAAGCTTTTGCTGCATTTAATCTAGTCTCTAATGAGTTTATCATTGGGTTCAGATCCAACGCATAGCTTCGCTTCTGAGCTGGTATTCTTTTATCATTTAAGTGCACTAGCAAGCAATGCTGTCTGGCTACGTGGTTATCATAGGCTTGGTTGGGGAGTTTTGGGTATCATAAGTTTTTCTTTAGGGCTTATGGGGTGCCTGGCTTCATTTCCATCCGTCCTCTTCAAATTTTTTCTTCCTTCAATTTTTTGCTTACCAAATGGAAGGTCCAGAATTTAATTGATTTTAATGCTGTAATAGTTTCATCCAGCTTAGTGGGTCAGTCAAACTTTTTCTAAAGCTCCCACTACAGAATTTTCTGGTCCACCATGACTTATTAAATCTTTAAATTTATTTTATTAAAGCTTTGCAAATTTTATCTGTTCTAATGTAGATTGCAGTTTGTTATATTTCGCAGCACGTGTGAGGAATAAACTTTTAAGAGTACTTTTAGTTACATTTCTTCTTGGATATTTCCATGATAAGGCCTCTTTAATAAGATTGGAAATTTTGTGCTAGTATTGTATCATTTTAAGAAGTTTACTTCTGGATATGATGATTTATATGCAAAGCAATTGTTAAGGGTGATGGAGGACAAAAACATGTGGGCAGGATCTTGGAATTTTTCAGAACAACCGATGGAGAAAACTATTTCAGAATCCAGTGGTTTTACAGAGTTGAAGACACAGTGAGTATAAAGTTGTGTTGAATGTGACCTGATTAACTCATAGCTTTGTATTCAATATCTTCTCCTTGCATTTGTTTGTCAGGTTATAAAAGACGAAGGCGCTTTTCATGACAAGAGGCGCTTATTCTATTCTACAATAATGAATGATAATTTGATAGATTGTATAATTGCAAAAGTCAATGTTACACAAATAACACCTAGGGTAAGCTTCAAACTTGCTCTCTAGCCTTTTCAATTAAATATTCTTTTTTCATTTATTTGGCTGGTTAACTATCTTTGAACTTTGTAGATATATTTTTACCAACTTCTAGTTTTAAGAAAAAAGTGAGGTGTTGTCTCTTGTATTGCAGAGTTCTTAGTATTTTGTGATTTTGTTACAGGTAGGTCTAAGATTGAACTCTATTCCACCATCTGACTTCTTTTGTGATATGGAGTACTGTGTCGACTATTCAACATTTCGCTCCTTGGTGACTGGTAAGCACTTCCTGAGTAATAATGGTTTTTAGTTTAACTTTTTCTTTTCTAAAATTTATTTATATAGATCGATGGCAGTGAAAGAAACTTTCTGAAACATATTGTTTAAGAGCACAATATCAATGGCATCAAATAACATTGGCTGAAGAAGTTTATAATACACATGCTCAGGTATCAGGTCTGCTCTAGTTATTCAAGGGAGCAGACATTGGTTAAGGGAAAGTGACCTTGTTGTAGTTACTCACTGTTCTTCTATTTGGGGAAAAAGACTTAACACCATTTGACTCAAAGTGAAGTGGTTGATAGCAATTTCATTTGTAGCATGGGTATGCAACAATATCAGCTGTTGGTTTTCCCTTTTTTTCCCCAACTTTGATGGCATTAGAGCAAGTTGCTTCCCATAGGTTGGTTGATGAGTGAGATTATTATATGGAAGCTTCTTTAATATCATGGATACCATCTTTGGATCTGGAAGTAATGACACTTGACTTTCCCGGGCAATAGATGGAAAAATGCTCTTCCTGTGGTCAAAATTGCTGCTGATTCCTTGGTCAAAGAAAAATTACTGCTGGGTGTTTTACGGAAGCTCATAATCAGTATGATCTCTTATTGAGGGTGTGAGACTAATCCTATCTCTCTAAAGGGTTATTCCTACCCCTTCAAATATGATGTAATTCTAACAATAGATGGTGCAATTCTCACAATCAAAGGATTCTTCCTATCGCATCACTTTTTCAACTCCTTTTTCCTCAAGCCCCTTATCCAGTCAGGTTTTAAAACTCCCACACTATTCCACTAATCACTGCACTTAATCCACATTAGGCCTAAATTTTTTTATGCAACTTATTCATTCTATTTCTTTGTAATATAGAAGTGCACTAATAAGAATTTTGTTGGAACATCTCTAGGATAACAAAATAATTGTTCATTACATGGCAATATATAAAACTCATGATTGTTCCCTTTTTTGTTTCCATAAACTCTCTCCCTTGTCATATTATTTTTGTTGTTCCTGGAGATCGAAAGTATCTGACTAACACTATGCTATCTTTCTTAAGTATCTGATAATACTTCTTTTACTTCAAGAGATTGATCAGAGATATGTGCCTCTAATTGATTTTGAGCTCTTTAGTCTCTTTTGCATTCCCTAAAACAGTCATGTTACTTCGTATATTTGTGCTTTTTTCTTGACTTGCAAGATCGGAAAATGTAAAGGAAACTGACCTTTACGCTGGAGACTAAGATTATTTTAACTTTGTCCAGTTTTCTATTTTGTTTCAGATAATTCTGTTAAGAGTCATGATGTATCATCACCTGACAGTGTTGAGTCTGTCTGTCCAATGGCCACTCCTACTTTTTTGGAGAAGATATCCAATGGTGAAACACTTAAAGACAAATTAGCACTATTAGATCTTTTTTCTGGTTGCGGTGGAATGTCAACTGGATTGTGCCTTGGTGCCAAACTTTCTGGTGTTAATCTTGCAACGGTACTTTTTATAGATTTTTCTTCTTCATTTCCATGTATATCATGCCAACTAGCTGCCATATATTATGTTCTATAACTTCATTTATCTTACTTTCCTCTACTTTAGAGTTGGGCTCTTGATAGTGATAGGTCTGCATGTGAAAGCTTGAGATTAAATCATCGAGAGACACATGTGAGTATACAACCTTATCTATCATTAAATTATGTCCACTCATAGTATGATAAGATCTCTTGGAGGTATGGCGAAGTAGTAATATGCTTCAGTTTTTAGGTCAGGAATGAAACGGCTGAGGATTTTCTAAAACTGTTGAAGGAATGGGAAAAACTATGCAAACGTTATAAGGTCAATGATCTAGGAAGAACGCGTCAATCAAGAGCAAAAAGTTTAAGAGCAGCCAGGTGCAATGGAAATTCTCTAAATGATGATGAGGTTCCCACTGGTGAATATGAAGTTTCTAGACTTGTTGATATATGTTATGGTGATCCCAATAAGACAGGCAAGCATGGACTGAATTTTAAGGTAAAAGTATATTATCTCTTTTTAGGCAAATGCCATATGTTGACAGTATTTAAGAATCATGTCTTTTGCTTTTTCTTTATAATTTAAAAAGATCTTCATTTATACCACTGGTGCATGTAGGCTCATCCAGTGGGTATGGTATCCTATCTAACAGTTTGCAGAAATTATATGTAGCGGAATACTACATTTGACCTATGCAGTTATTCAGCATCTTAGGTCCTCTTGAATCTTATACTTTGCATATGTCTATTTAAGCCGAGTCTAATTGTTTCTGTAATGCGTTTAAAAAGCTGTCATTTACTTATTTCTATCTATCAAAAATTGAACCAATCCTATGATTTTTACGAGTGTCCTTAAGTATATATGAGTGTTAGTCTATTGGTGTGTTCTTGATATACATTGTTGGCCCACTTCTTGATAACTTAAGCTTTTAGGATTAATGGTTTCTAAAAATGAGGGCTCTCTTCTTCTTCTTCTTTTTGGTTAATATGAGAAATTGGTATATGTGAGAAGCTTTCATTGTCATATATGCTAGCCAGGTAGGAAGTCACCGATCGTGTTTGCTTATTCCTTGTCAAGTTCTTCACCCTGCCCCATGGAGACCCACCCTCTTTTTTTCTTTGAATGGTGTCCTGAATTTTATTCATATAACACCTGTTTGATATTGTAGTTTGGTGAAAGATGATTTTCTAGTCTTAGCTGTTTTGTTAGGTGCATTGGAAGGGTTACAGTACAATCAAAGATACGTGGGAACCAATTGAAGGGTTAAGGTATTGCTAGCTGTCATTAAAGGTTTTTCTCTTTTTGCTTGACTTTGTGCTCAGTCTTTATCCAAATGTATTTTCTCAGGAATTGCCAAGAAATGATACAGAAGTTTGTAAAACATGGATTGAAATTGAAAATCTTGCCACTTCCGGTAAGTAGTTTCTACTAATTGTATGAGCTGGAAAAGTACCATAACAATTGCTTTTTCGATTTCCATTGTATTGAATCTTAAAGTATAAATATATATATTCCAGGGTGATGTTGATGTTATTTGTGGGGGTCCTCCTTGCCAAGGAATAAGTGGCTATAATCGCTTTAGAAACCACGATTCCCCATTGGCTGATGATAGAAATCATCAAATTGTAGTCTTCATGGATATTGTAAAATATTTGAAGCCCAAGTATGTGTTGATGGAAAATGTCGTTGACATTTTGAGATTTGACAAGGCTTCTCTTGGAAGATATGCTTTAAGTCGTTTGGTACATATGAATTACCAAGCAAGGCTTGGAACAATTGCTGCTGGCTGTTATGGTCTTCCACAATTTCGCTTGCGTGTTTTCTTGTGGGGTGCCCATCCTAGTGAGGTGAATTCTCACTTTATTTTATTTTTTCCATTTGTGATAATGACTCTTTAAGAAAGATATTTTACATTAATATTATTGTTGTTATAATTATCATTGTTGTTAATGTAATTATAGTTACCAGTATACATTACACTAATAATAATAATAATAGTACTTGTAATAATAATTGTTATTACTAGTATTAGCACTATTATATTTGTAACGGTGACGCTTCCTTAGACTATCAGCTGTTCACACAATTTTCCCTGACTTTATCTTTGCGATACTAAAACTTGTGTTAGGTTGGCCCATACTAAGAGAGGGGATTTATTTGACTGTAATTGTTGTTTGAACATTTTAAAAGGAATGATTAGATACATCAGTTCTTATATATTGTAAATGATACTACTACATTCTAGCAACCAAAAAAAAAAAAGAGTGATGGTCGTCTTATCTTCCAAGGTTCTCCTAGCTTGAGGAAGAGGCATATCAATGACATTGTGATGGGCTAGCATTGCTTGTGCAAGAAGAGCGTGGAATCCATCGATCATGAGTTTTGTGGGCATTTGTGTTCAGTATTTTTGGGGTAGAGTGGTCATGCCAGAACAGGTGGTGGAGTTGTTGGCTAGTTGGAAATGCCAATTTGGTAGTCATCGGTGCATAGATGTTTGGAGCATGGTTCCTCTTTGTTTGATGTGGTGCATTTGGAGAGGATGCAATACCATAAATTTGAAGATTGACCGAGAATCGTGGCAGAGTTAAAAGCTCTGTTGTTCAAAACCCTTTATAGGCTCTCAACAGTTCTCACCTCTTTGATTTTCTAGAATTTCTAGATTTCTATTCTTCTTCTTCTTCCTAATTGCGTGTCTCTCTTGTGTACTCTCTATATATTTGGGTTGTGCCCCTTTGTACCTTCTAATAAAATTAAATTTAGTCAAAAAAAAAAAAGAGTGATGTTATATTTTCTAATAAAATTAAGCCATTCTTAGTTCTGTGCAAAATAAGAAATAAAATCATCCAAAACTTCATTGTAAGAAAGTAAATAAATTCAGTTCCATGAGGTGAACAAATGAGTGGTTGATTCTTCTTCTCCTCCTTTTCTGTTTTTGATGCTTGCAGAAACTTCCCCAATTTCCACTTCCAACACATGATGTTATTGTTAAATATTGGCCTCCACTTGAGTTTGAGGTACTAAATCAGTATGTTCTTCAGATATTTAAACTTTCACTCCTGTATTCTCTTTTCTATGATTTATTTTGTACCTTCATGTGCAGCGTAATACTGTTGCTTATGATGAAGGACAACCTCACAAACTAGAAAAGGCGGTTGTTCTTCAAGATGCCATCTCTGATCTTCCAGCTGTAACCCCATAATATTCAATTGGCTTGTTTTTCTGCTTTTATCCCATTCAAAAGAATATTGAACTAATTTACTGATATAGGTTACAAACTTTGAAACTCGTGAAGAAATGTCATACCAAAAGCCTCCAGAAACTGAATTTCAAAGATATATAAGGTCAACTCGATATGGTAATCTTATCATCCTCCAAATGTAAATTTGAAGCTCTATATACTTGCGTATTAATTGACCGTTCTGCTGCAGAGCCATTTGGGTTGGCTACTTACAGTGATCTAGTTGCAAGCGTTAATTTGTTGCTCTTTTAGTTCGATACCGAATGTATCTTTTCCCTTCCTTTTTCTTTTTGTGCTATATTTCTAGTTGGATAGCAAATGTATGATCACACATTTACGCTTCTTATCAGCATTTTTGGATATTGGTAATTATAGACTAAAGGTTAGAAATTACAACAACTAAGTCATTGTCTTGGATGTGCTTGTTGGCTTTGATTTAGGCAGTGAAGGAGTTTGATACATTACCATATATTTCAAAGCCTAAGCAAATAAAAAGTGGGAAGTTTAATAATTCTCACTTGTAGACTCAAGACTTCTTTCAGTGAGTAGTATCTGATCTTAAACATCCAATCCTTAACCTAGTAGGTGGATAGGTTCAATCTAACTAGTCCATATACCCATGGATAAACTCTTACTCAACGGTATGTGGGACTTTCTTTAACATCTACTCTTACTTGACGGCCCAATAAAAATAGAAGAAACTGAACAGTAACAAATGGGCTCAACCAGCGCAACAGAACCAGAGATATATACAAATGGGCCCATGTGGAGTCCATTAACAGATAAACCGGGCTTTGATATCATGTTAAAGCATCAAGCTTAACCTAGAATTGAAGTTAAATAGAAGAAAACAAATTGAGAGAGGATTTGAATGCAGGGCCTCCTGTTTTGGTGCTACTATTCATTATCACTTATCCCAATAAGCTGATATGAAAAGGAAAATTGTATCGTAATTATAGTCTAACAGGGGTGTTTAGGGGTTGCGTTTGGTATATATTTTTTGGTTAAAATCTTTCCAATCAACATCATTAAAAGAAAAACTAAAAGCTATTGTCTCATATGTAAATGTTGTAATCCTTCTTTTTAGCTAGATTTAGATGATCTTGTTTTCTTTTTTCTGTTCTTCTGCTTCAAATGGTTAAGTTATAATTGAATGAGGACAACTAGGTACTATAAGATTATGAACATTTTCGATGTCATAGATTTGGTTCTAGATTGAAACACCAAGTTCCTTAATCCATTAAATCATGGACTATCTTATGAATATTGAGTTTTCATTTCATACTAACATAGTCCAGTTCACAGCATATCTGAACATGTCTTCAGCAATCTAGCCATTCCCATATATTTAACTGAGGCATATCCTGTTTCTTTTCATCAATTGATTACAAGTGATGATTCCTAGATTAGGTTGGCAGCTACTTTTTTGTTGTTATCTAATGGATTTATTTATTAGCCAGTTTCTTTTTTCGTTGAATCTAATTTAATTGTATAAATCATCAACTCAATTCTATTCCCTATTAGATCAGGCTTTTGGAAAAATGGTCATTTGTTATAATATCAGATCCTGAGTTCTAACATTTTCTTCACTCATACTTCTCATTTAAGGTTAAAAATTCTGACTGTCGGTCCCTACTCATTAAGGGAGGGTTTAGGCCCACCAATGTGGGGGGGGGGGGGGGGGGGGGGGGGGGGGGGGTGTGTTAAAATGATGGTTAAATAATGGAATTCAACTTTTTATGGATTAGTTTAGGCTTTTTAAGAAAAGTGGTACTTTTATCAATCTCTATGGCCATTTTGATGAAGCTTAAGATAGTAGGCACTAATCGAAGTAATTTTGAGATTGGGAAAAGTGTTGACATATACTGTGCCTATTTGCCACTTAATTAGATATGTTCTGAATTTTCCTATTCGTCTGAATATTTGGAGATAATTTAATCGAAGCCACACTAGTAAATTGCCTTTTAGAAGACTACTATGCATCAGCATATTATGTTCCCAATTACAATTACTTGAGTTGTTTGTATCTCTTTTACCATTCTGTGTGAACAGTGCCTGCATTTGATATTTGCTTGTGGATGAATTCATATTCTTCAATCAGTTATATATTCTGTCCTGTCAGTGTAGATCCTAAGTATTTCATATATTACTTACTAAAAAATCATTTATTTCATGTACTTTGACAATGAAACCAAGTTGACCAATATTGTTGCTATTATTTTTCTTTAATTTTTATTCTACAGAGATGACTGGCTCCACTCTAAGTGGCTCTTTAGAAACAAAACCTTCACTTTTCGACCATCGGCCTTACGCATTGAGTGAAGATGATTACTTACGAGTTTGCCAAATTCCAAAAAGAAAAGTCTGATACATTTAAACTTTACATTGATATCTGACCTTTGACCCTATCTACTGTTTCTAACTTATTAGAACTTCTAGGGAGCAAATTTCCGAGACCTTCCTGGTGTAGTCGTAGGAGCTGACAATGTGGTTCGGCGAGATCCTAAAGAACAAAAGCTGTTGCCATCTGGAAAAGCAATGGTGAGTGTTTGTTTTCTGATGGCTGGGAAGAGGATTAGCTTCATTTTAATGAAATTTCTATGCCATGAAATTATACCAATGTAATATTATGTCTCCTCTGTGTGTGCGTGCGCGCCCAAGATTGAGCAGCATAGTTAAATCCAACTTTCTGAAAAAGATTGTCTTCCAGCTACAGTCATATTGGAAAGAAATAACAGTTAGATTTGATAGGTATTCACATTCTTCTGAATTTGGAGAGTAAAGTTCACTCGCATTGGTGAATTTTGGAAAATTCAAAGGATATTGCCCTTTTTTCCCCTGTAATTTACTTGGTAAGATCTGTATTTAGGAGCTAGAGAAATCCCACCCCAAATGAAGCCACAAGTTTTAAACTATAGTCGTTAAATATGCCTTTTGCAATGAAGATAGGAAGGAAGAATGAAATATTGTAAAGACTATATCTCAAAGAGTTCTAGGCAAAACTCTAGGGACTGACAGTAGCTGCTTGTATGTCACAGAACACTATAACAAAATTATGAAGAATAAGTAAAATGAAAGCATTTTACGCTAACTGGAGCAGGCTGAAAAATAAGTAAAATGAAAGCATTTATATTCTTTCTCCATAACATCAAGACAGCTAATAATGATGAAAATACTGTTTTATTTTACTTTTAGGTACCAGATTATGCCTTTACCTTTGAGCAAGGGAAGTCTAGAAGGTTAGATGTTTCCTCTTGGTAGCCTCAAAGATATGTTATTCTTGTATATTAGTTTCTATTATTTTGATAATCTGATATACATGTAGGCCATTTGCAAGGTTGTGGTGGGATGAAACAGTTCCCACTGTAGTAACTTTCCCAAGTTGTCACAATCAGGTCTATCCTTCCTCTGATTCACTTTGGTAGTGAAATTACACATTTTTGGATATTGTTGTAAGCTATTAAACTTGTGTAGGCAGCATTACATCCAGAGCAGGACCGAGTCCTCTCCATACGGGAATATGCAAGGTTGCAAGGGTTTCCTGATTATTATAGATTCTGCGGTACAATTAAAGAGAGGTATGTAGACTTATGCATGTTTCAGGCAGAACCCCCCACCAAAAAAAAAGAAAATGGAAAGGAAAAGGAATGTTGTTTTTGTCAACACTAAGCATTCATCAAAAGTTAGCTTTGTTCACGTCATGTGTGAAACTGCACATGGACTATCACTGTTGTCAAGATGTGGTTTTTCCAATTAGAAAATAGGCCTATGAATAACATCAACAATATAATGTTTGGTTGAATTATTATTACTCTAGTTTTTGATGAAAGGACTCAACAAGAAAGGGATTTGTAGGGGGCTATTTGTGATACATCTTATAAGTTCTGGCACATGCAAACAATGACTTTAAGCTAAATTAAGAAGATAGATGAATAGTGTCAAGTTTTGTATGGGAATGGTCTCAGTGTTGACTTGACATTATTTGATAGAATTTACTTTACTTTTTTTTAATAAGTAATAATCGAATTTTATTAAAAGCGTAAGGCGTGCCTACGTACACTAGAAGTATACAAGCAGAAACACCTAACGAGTAAAAGAAAAAACCCACTCAAAATCCCTCAGAAACAAATAACCGAAGAAGCCAAGTTAACCCACAAAAAGCCCCACAGAATCACCCAACAGCCCTTAAAACCCACACAGGGCGCTACAACACAATGGTCTTGCCCTTCCTTCCCCGAGAAGGCCCGCTAGCAATACCGTAGTTAATGGAGCCTTCTAAATTTAACAGCTCTCTCTTTCCCTTGATCCTAGGCTGCACGACCTTTGTCTCCCGTAGAAAATTCTCTTTCACCTCATTCAGCAACGCTTACTTCCAATCATCCTCCTCATCGTCATCCCACGCCTGATCCAGGGGATTGGAGGACAGGTCCCCATCGCGTGCTACCATATTTGCCTGACGATAACCCTCTTCCATGTCCTGCAAGATCACCATATGCGGCTCATCGTCCTTTACACCTTCCCTCAACCACTCAATCAGCCACTTCTGGGATTTGGTTAGACCATTTTCCACAGTTATGGTGTCAAAGGTGCAAACCCCCAAAGACAGCCTAGTGATAGAATTTACTGGAGGATTCAAAACGTTGAAAGTTGGGCCCCGTATGACCTCCAAGAACTATGCATAATCAAATTGCTGATTTTAAACAGTCTGAAATTTTATTTGTTTATATTTTAAATTCAGGTTGCTTGTAAAGTATTATCTTACAATTTTCTTGGTCTTTGAGAAACATAAGTTGCTGTAACATGTTATTTTCAATTTCTCATCATCTCCTGCATGAGTTATGTGAGTATTTTGTAGTAAACCTGGTGTCATTAGAGTTTCTTTGTACTTCGTTCAGGTATTGTCAGATTGGAAATGCAGTTTCTGTTCCTGTTGCACGAGCCTTGGGCTATGCCCTGGGATTGTCATTTCGAAAGCTCAGTGGGGACGAACCACTCACAACTCTTCCCCCCAAGTTCTCTCATTCAAACTATCTTCAATTGGTGAAATCCCTGTCTCACGAGAGTAACTAGTACTCATTCTTTACCCGCATGCATTGATCGTATAAGTTGTGGCAGTTTTATTCTGACAAGAAGCAAAATGGCTGTAGCTTTGGCGAGCTTGCCGCGGGGGTATTTTGAGCTCACTTGGTAAATTTGGCTAAAAACAGGTTTTACTGAGCTCACTAGAAATGCTCTTAGGTTGAGTTTTTAATGCGCGGAATTGATGTAGAAACTTCTCCTGGCTCTGTTGATAATATTCATGGACGTAAACTGGCTGTGGGAAGGCCAGTTCCATTATCTTTGGCCAAACACAATGAAATGATTGATTTAGTGTTTCCATAAACATTTTTACTTGAGCAACTTCAAATTTAACCTAAATTGAAATTGAAGATCTGAATACAGCTAGTGAAAGGCAGAGAATTGGTTGCTGAAAAAATAGACCTGTTAGAATGTGGTGCTATGCCTTCAAATTGGCCCATCTATACTAAAATTGGTCCAGTTTGAGCATCCTGGTCGATACTTCTCATAGCATAACAATTTCATTCTCATGCAATTAGGAGTACTTCTCTCCACAAATATGGTAAATTTTAGGATACCTATTTTTCCCCTTCATGAACTTAATTGAAGTGAACTACCTGTGCCAATCCAGCATTGCTTTATTGCAATAAGAGAAAAATTCTCTCCCCTGTAATCTTTTTTCTTAATCAATTAGAAAAAAAAAAAAAAAAAAATAGTGAAGCCAATAACCATATCACTGCCAATGTGGACTTCTCCATTTAGCAACCATACAATGAAAATAAAGCAGTCATGAAATGATGGTGGGCTTTCAATTACTCACACTAGTTCTACCTCATTTAATACTCCAAAACCAACTTTACATCTTTAAAATGTTTTTGATTGCTAGAATGTTTCTACTAATCTATTATCCATACAAAAATTCCATAAGGATAATAATTGTTTCTTTAAGCTAATAGATACTTATATCTGTTGAAATATTTTCAAAATTAATATTTATAGATATCTTTTTGTGTGTTGAGAATGTTTTAAAATGTAAAGTTTTAAAGAGCATTGAATGAAAAGAGTCTCACGTTGGAAAGAGAGAAAATGAAATTGGCATTTATAAGACCCAACAAACTTTAAATGCTTGGGTGTATACACAATAGTATATATGCTAGTACGGTGTAAAGCACCACATGCACGTGCGCATGATGTTGGGCTGTAGGGTGCTTTTGTGGCGCCTTGATGGCACACTTGGCACTTAGCATCGGAGTAATCTGATCATGACCATTCATTTTTGGGAAAAATACATTTTACCCGCCTGAACTATCCATCCATTTGCATTTTGACCTCTAATGTTTAAAAAGCGACACTTGACCCCCCTCAAACTTCCAAATCGTTGCAATTTGACTATTTTGACTTTTTTTTTTTCCAAAATGCCCCCATCCCAAGTTAAAAAAAAAAAAAAAAAAAAAAAAAAAGGTTAGAAATTAAAGGGTGTCTGGCTTGAGGTGGCCGAAGCCACCCCTAGGCCCAACTGGGGTGGCCAGCCATCCTTTAATTTTTAATTTTTAATTTTTTTTGAAATTTTAATTTAATTTAATTTAATTTTTTTTTTTAAAAAAAAAAGCTTGGGATGGGGGCATTTTGAAAAAAAAAAAGTCAAAACAGTCGAATTACAACAATTTGGAAGTTTGGAGGGGTCAAATATCATTTTTTAAACATTTGAGGTCAAAGTGCAAATGAGTGGATAGTTCAGGAAGGTAAAATGTATTTTCCCTTCATTTTTTGACGGTCAAGATCGTTTGATCTAAACCTTATGATGCTTCTTAGGTAGATCTAGTGCTAGACCGTAATTAAAGTTAATTGTAAAATCAAATTAACTTTGATCTAACGGTTGAAATTAAAAAATTAAGATCTAATGATTATTATTAGATAATTATTTAATCTAACGGTCATAATTAAGTGTTGGTTGGATAAGCAGTTTAGCAATTTTTAGCTGTTAAATTAGCCGTTTAATTTCGAAATTATCTCAACAATTTACAAATAATTATCTTTGATTATTTAATTCTTTTTAGAACTCTTCTCTATTTTTCCGATAATTATCAAAGTCTTTGTCTCATAATAGAATAGAAAATCTAAGGGTATTTTTGAGTTTAATTTTGTTTGTGCAGAATCATGGAGAAATATTTACTGTTACATTTTTGTATACCATATCTGGTAGGGACAAATAATTTCTTAAGGAAAGTGACGATGTAACACTCCTTATGAGAAGGTGGTCTTTATCTAGTGTACTTGAAGAATTTCTCGAAGAATAGACTCAAAAGACTTATCATGAAACAATAGTTTAAGAGTAACATGGATGTCTAATATCATTAAGAGAACCAGATCAAGCTTAGGGATTACTTCCTCTTAGATGAACTCCCAAGAGTCACATTCTCTGGTTTCCAGTGTGAAAGGATGAAGACAATGCCTTGTTTGATTGTAAGGAATTTTAAGTAATTTTTTAAACTTAAAAAATAACACAGAGATTTATTTTGTTATTTATGCTCATCACTAGGAGTTTTAAGTAATTTATTAAACTTTAAGGAGGTTGTTGCAAGCTAGTGCAACTATTAAGACTGATTTGGCATTTTTGTTTTTCTTAAAATTTATTTAATTTTATTAACTCAGCATTTAATTTTTAGAATTATCAAAAAATCGTATACCGGGTCCGGACTGCACAGTAATTTGATTTGTGATATAAATACTCGGGCTTTCAAACTATGGCTAGGGTTTAAGGATTTATCCAAACTCTTCTCCAAAAATGGGCACCAGATTCCTAACGTCGAGAACATCAACCAAAAATCTCTACCAACTCCTCCAATCCCGCTTCGGACATTCCCCGCCAGTTTCCCAATTCCTTCGGAGCCTCCACTCTGTTTCCAGTGATTTCTACAAATCCCAGCCCGGAAACTTCAGGGGCTTCGTCTCCCCCGCTATCTACAACCTCGATGAAGCCGGTGCTTCTGCGCTCGGCCCCGATAACCGCGTTCCGGCCACCGTGGTCACCGGTTTTCTCGGTTCTGGAAAGGTTCGGTTTGTTTCACTGTAATTGAAAGAATCAGCTCTAGATTTTCATTTCCCTATGCCATGTTTGCTGTGGAATTTCTGTCACCAAACAGGGCATCAATGTCTTGAGGGATGAATTTGAAAAATTGTGTCTGTAGTCGATGATCATATGGTATTGTCTTTGTTGCTTCACTAATGTATTACCTTATATTGTTTAATGCTATGCAATGCAGACAACTCTACTGAATCATATTCTTACATCTCAACACGGCAAGCGGATTGCTGTCATAGAAAATGAGGTACTGAAAATTTTTCTGCTTTTCTCACTCGAGAGAATCCAAGAATCATCATTTGCATACTCAAATGTCATATTCAGTTAAGCATAGCCAAGGACAGATCAACATCTGATGGTGTCAATCTCAAAGCAGATTAGCATCACCATCCTCTTGTGTAATTTAGTGCAAGATGTAAATCAAAGGTGGCCATTTCCTCAAACATCTTGTGTTCGGTATATCACCCATGATTCATAAATAGAACCGAGACCCATATATTGGATCTCTTGCCTTTCAAATAAAATGGCCTACATAGTCTGCATTCCATTTTATACCTCGACACGATGTAGTAACTCGTTGCTCAATAATAATACTCCTAACAAACAGCTCCTTCCAATGGCCAATTCTATTTCTACTTCGAGAACTTTAAAGCACAAAGACTACAATGTCAGAGACCCTTGACTTCAGAACCCAACCCCACCTGTCACATAAATTTCTTCTTTCATACCCACTAATATGGATGAATCAGAGACTAATTGCGGATATCTAAGTTGAAAATTTAAAAGATTGTTTTATGGATATCTAAATTGAAAATTATCAAATTCTTCTGAGACTGATTGCAGATGAATCAGTATTCTCACAGTATTGAAATTGAAGTTTTAGGAGATGTTTTAAAATTGATAGGATTTTGTTCGACATGGATTTGATAGGATGAAATCATGATGTCTATGTGCAGTTTCACACGGAAGACTACACGTACTAATATGTATTTTGTTTAGTATGCTAAGTACTCAATATGTTATATGTTAAAAATTCAAGGTTTCAGAGACCTTTTAGATCTGGTTGGTTTTTATTTGATTCAGAATTGATAGAATGCCAAATTACAAATACATGCATAGTTTCACATGGAAAACTACACATACTACTTATGTGTTTTTTTTTTTGGTGGGGTTATATGCGTTGCTTCTAGATTGCTGAAGTAATTAATATGTACAAATAGATGCATGATTTGACTTGTCTGGCAGTTTACAGAATATTCTTTTTTCATTATTTCGAAGAAATAGTTTACTGTACCTCTTATACTTCCTTTTACCTCCTTGCTAGAGAATCTGTACGTAATTTAATTGGCTGAGCTCTTTCTTGCATAGAGTGGTCAGGTTATTACTGTAATTCTTAAATACTCAAAATACTGTCAATGCAGTTTGGTGAGGTGGATATTGATGGATCATTGGTTGCTAGTCATTCCTCTGTGTCTGAAGACATTGTCATGGTTAATAATGGTTGCCTATGCTGTACTGTGCGAGGAGATCTCGTTAAGATGCTTTTGAAGTTGGTCAAGGACAAAGGAGACAGATTTGATCATATTGTTATAGAAACAACAGGTATATTTTGGTGCAACCTCCCAGTTCTTACCTGCATGCGGGGGGAGGGTAGGGATTTTGATTTATGTTTTTACTTGAACTCTAAACTGAGTTATTAGTAAAAAAAAAAAATGATCTTCATTCATATGTCTCAACCTCCTTTGTCCAAATCTTAACTTGAAAACATAATTTCCAAGTGGATCTTTTTCTAAAAATAAATGAAAAAAAAAAAGAAAAAGAAAAGAAAAGAACAAAAGTAAAACTTATAATGGATAAGAAGAGGAAAGGAAGTAGATATTTGTTCCTTCAATATTTTTTTCTTCTCTTAATTACTTTTTTTATTCAATTTATAAGCCTCATATGTAGTGTGGCTTTTCTTTCTTGGTCATGGAAACTTTTTGGAATAGCTTGTCATTCCCTTGGTGGAACTTTATTCCATCAATGACTGCATCAGGTGCAGATACTGAAAGCTGACTATGTCTTCTATTCGTGGTTTCTTTTTTTTCAGGCCTTGCTAAGCCAGCTCCTGTTATAGAAACTTTTTGTACTGATGAACTGGTTTCACGTTATGTGAAACTAGATGGAGTTGTTACTTTAGTTGACTCCAAGCATGCAATGCAACATTTAACTGAGGTCAAACCAAGATTTGTGGTGAATGAAGCGGTAGAGCAAGTTGCCTATGCTGACCGTATTATTTTGAACAAGGTGAACTTTGATTTCTTATCTTGAATGCTGTGGTTAGGCTTTCTGTTAATCTGTCTCCGTTGCACTGGGCAATTATAATATACCAAAGACCTATTTCTAGCTATTGTGCCTTCCCAATACCATGCTTTTGTTTTTTTGGCAGATAGATTTGGTCAGTGAAGCTGAGTTGGAGATATTGACTAAGAAAATCAAGGTATGTCTTTCTATTTCACATGTACACTCCGTTTAGTTTGTCAATAATTACTGTCAGGTGCTTTCTTATGCATACATGCGTATACATTGTCGATAAAGGGGGTGCAAGGCCTTTATAGCTGTGAAAACACACAAATACATGCGTGTAAGCCCCTTTCACTATGTGACATGATAACTTCATAGTTTGGTCTCATGTCAAGAATCAAACTCAAGTATATAGTTTTATAAATTGGTCACTGAGTAAATCCCACATCAGTGACTAAGGCAATGAGAAGCTCGTGAAATATCAATCTATGAGCCCATAACTTTTTTGATGAATAATCTATAATACCATGACATTTAAAGAAAGCAAGCTCCAAGACTTCTTTTTATTTTATTTTATATATTTGATCTAAATTCTATATGAAGCCTGATTGTGACCTTTCATAAATAATGTTAGTTATTGATGCCAGAAAAACTCGAGGAAAAAAAGGACAGCTATAAGAACCCACTCAAAACACAACAAAAACTTAAGCGCTAGCAAAACATGAATTATTAGATTGGCGTTATGTCTTCTCTACTTGCTCCATCTTTTCATTGCATCTGTTTAGCTTTTTTCATTTACTTTGATCTGACAACCTCTGTATTTTTGTGCATTGTTGCCAGCATATTAATGGGATTGCACAAGTTAAGCTAGCTAAATTTGGATCTGTTGACATGGATTTTGTTTTGGGAGTTGGAGGATATGATCTTGAAAGGTTACAGTCTCATCTGTTTCTGCCGATAGTCAAATCTTTTATATTATTTTCTATTTATAATATTTATTTCTTGACTCTGTGTGTGTGTGTTTTCTACTTAGCACTAGCAACATTCTAATGCATATTCATATTTGAAGGGGCAGGATGTAAACTCACCTATGTTGATATGTCAAATGACTTGAATTTGCAGAATTGACTCTGAAGTTCATGTAGATAGCTCCTGTTCTGCAACCCACCAACATGAAACTGGACAGGGTAGCATTTTCTCTCTCGCTCTCTTTTTTTTTTTTTTCCCCTTCCTGTCATCCTCCCCTTTTATGGGTCAGTTGTAGGTGGTTAAGTTTTAAGGACAAGAGTGAAAGAAAAGAATTGATAATAAATAATTGTGAATTTGAATGATTTTCATTTAAACCATTCTTCTTTCTCTTTTTTTTTCCTTGGGCTCCGAGACTTGGAATTAATTCCATTTCAACATTTGCCTGTTATATTACATTGCAAATTTATCTTTTCTTCTTTTATTACATATGGACAACTTTTATGAGTTGCAACTGGGATGATAAGCTATATAGCTCTACTTCCTTTCTTGCGTTTTGGTTAGTTACAGAGGGGTTTGGTTCGTATTTCTCATCTGGATGATGTTTTGACTTCAAAAAAAATTGTTGGGATCTATGTTTTCTTTAAATTAATAAATGCAGATAGAGAAAGTTGAAGGGTACATCCAAACAACCAGGCCAATTTGAAGCCTAATTATGTATAAGAAGGTTCTAATAATGAAGTGTAGTTTGTATTGATTACTTGCTGTCACTATGGTGACTAAAATCAATAGGAGGTACATGGATCAGTTTCCTCTAATGTTCTGTTAGAATTTTGGAATTTTAGAGATGACTTTCTGAAAACAGTTTGGCTACTATTAGAGATCAAGTTCAAGTATTTGCTTGACATTCTTCATATACTTAGATATCTGTTAATTTTAATAGTGATTAACTTTTTTCTAAACTAGGCCTAATCCCAGGCAGAAAACAAAAAAAAAAAAAATTTAGCAGTATAAAGACATAAAAAATTAAAGCTGCAGACAGATGAATAAACATTTGATCTCTGAAGTCATTTTTACTGTGATTTTACCCACTATTTTGTAGGTTCCCTTACGTTCTCACAAAAAAAAAATTTAGCAGTATAAAGACAAAAAATTAAAGCTGCAGACAGATGAATAAACATTTGATCTCTAAAGTCATTTTTACTGTGATTTTACCCACTATTTTGTAGGTTCCCTTACGTTCTCCTGTGTTGAGCCTTATAGCTTTTAACTGACTGATACATGAAACATCTAGAATACATTTCAAAAAAAAAGAAAAAAGAAAAGAAGGAAATTAGGGGAAGCCAGCTGGGATTGTTGGGTGCTGTACGTAGAATCCCCTGGTTGACTTATACTATAGTAGTAATTGCATCATAGTAGTTCTTTTAATCACTTCATTATATCATATTATATTCCTTTTCTACTTTGTAATTTAGTATTTCCTATGAACATTTTGTTCTCCAGAGCAACTTCAAAATGTTTTCCTTCTGTTTCATTTCAATTCATATCTCATTTTGGTTGAATATTGCAGAACACCACAAAGGGCATCATCATGATCATACGCATGATTCTGCTGTCTCTAGTGTCAGTATTGTTTCCGAGGGAACTCTTGATATTGATGAGGTAATAAATATTATCAGTTGAGCTGCAGTATTTGCTTTAGTACTTAGGTTTACCTTTGTTTAATTTAATTACGTTTCTTTCTTTATTATTTTTACTATGTGTATATAAGTTCTTAGGCACCCTCTCTTTGTAAGCTGGTTTTTAAGGATGAGTTCTACATAAAGTTTGTATAATTTAGCATCATAATCAGCCACCATATCAAGTATAGGATTGAATAGGTTGCGACTTTGTGGTTAAGTCATGGAGGGATTGACCTATGGATTGGATTAAAATGTTTGAATGTTACACTCCTAAGCATCCCACATGGCTTCAATGCAATCTTAGTTATATGTATATTAACTTTTGTGCACTTTCTCTTTATAAGTTGGTTTTTAAGGGTGGGTTCTACTTGACGTTTGTATCAGCTTAAGATAAGCTCTTAAGCTAATATGATATGATGAACTAATAGATTATTGGTGGTTGCTGTACCAGCTTGATGACTGGCTTGAAAGGTTGATCGATGAAAAGGGAGAGGACTTGTACAGAATGAAGGGCATCTTGTGTGTTAGTGGTTCTGAGCAGCGTTATGTTTTTCAGGCACTTATTTTCCTCCTCTTATTGTTGCTTTCATTATCATATTGATATCACACCTGTGATTGTGTTGATTATAGCTTAATTTCTTTTCCTAATTTTGTCCTTCTCTCCTGTGGTGTTGTTTGCTTTCAGGGGGTGCATTCTTCGTTGGATGGCTGCCCTGGCAAAACATGGGGACCCGATGAGAAGAGAATTAACAAACTGGTGTTCATAGGAAGAAATTTGGACGAAGCTGCCCTAAGAAAAGGTTTCAAAGGTTGTCTAGTATGAGCAAGAGTTTTGTTTTGTTTTGTTTTGTTTTGTTTTTTGTTTTTTGTTTTTTTTTTTTTTTTGGTTCCTTTTTAGGGTAAGTTAGCAAGAGTTGGTACATGTCAAATATTTAAATGGTAGATGGATGAAGGCACAAAGTGCACCTAAGAAAGGCTTTTAGTTTCACTAGTGCATCAATCATTCATCTTTCTGGCGTTGAATTGGTTTTCAGCAGAAATTGTCTCATGTATAAAATTGTACATTTTTACATGTCAAACTGACAAGAATTTTGGACATCTCTAGTATGTAAGAGAACTATTGATAAACCTCTAATAATATCTCTCTCTCTCTCTCTCTCTCTCTCTCTCTCTTTCTATCTATCTATCTATCTGATGTGGCTTATGTTTCTTATCTAGAGTAATGCTAATGCTGATTCAGCTTGACAAATGCTTTTTTACTGTTTATTACATGCCAAAATCTGCTGCTTGTGGTTCTTAGGTTGTAAGAGTCTTAGCTTCAATATGGTTGTGCTATCAGGGGAGCACCAGTACTATACTTTTTGTTTTTTTGGGCATAAGCCTAGAGTGAGACGAGAGCATAATAAATGCTAGAGAGAGAGAGAGAGAGAGAGAGGAGATGAGATAAAAGAAATAGAAAATACTAATAATAATTGAGAGGAGAGAGAATATTCCTATATTTTAATTTTTTTTTGTCAATTTTGTGATTGAACAGCGCTCATCAAATTTGGTAAGTACTATTCACGCTCACGCTCACGCTCAGTATTTTTCACCAATTTGGTGAGGCTAATTGAGAGCTTTCTAGAGCCCTTTTAACATTTTGGCTAGCTAAAATAATTGAAAGTTATTGTGAATGCTTCATTTTGTTTCAGATAAATGTATTATTCTTGACGTAGGACGGTAGGAGTAAAAATCACTATTAGATTTAAAATTTAGTAGTGATTTTTACTACTATGTTAGAGAGTTATGCATTTGAGAGCATAATATTTCTTTGTTTTCGGGTCAAAGTTTGTTAGAATTTTGAACCCATGCTCGCTCTTGACTTGTACCCCTAAGCTGTCGATGTTAGCCAAGGTTGAAACTTAGAACATTCGCACTTATTATTCTTAAAAATAATAATAAAATAAAATAAAATCCAAATAATAATAAAATAAAATAAAATCCAAATATGGGTGGCACAACCATTAGGCCAGGAGAAAAAAACAAAACCATAGGCTGACTTACTAAAAACAAAATTAAGCAAACTTATGCTAAATTCCGTGACCTTTGTAAAGATTCGATTTCTGTGACCTCCCACTAACATATTTACTTTTTTTTATTATCATTATTTCTTAAAAAATAAAATAAAAATGAATAAATAAATTCGTCCAATAAGGATTTGGATAATGAAGGAAGAAATTCACAGCACAGGCCCACTTTGATGCCTTTTCGTCAAGGCCGGAGGGAATATTCTGCCGTCACCTCCAAAACCCCGTCGCTCGCGGAATTTTCGAAACGTGTCCTCCTCCCACATGCGGGACATGGCCTTTTGAGACGTGCCACGTCAATCCTCGAATATTCTATTCCCCTCGTTCTGCGGCGAATATTCCACGCTGGCATCTACGTGGCACCCGATTCTCTTCCTCCCCTGCCTCGCCGAGTGCACCATTTGTACGTCCCTACACCATCGCCCACCGTCCGATTCTCCCACAACGAATATCCAACGGTTCTAAGGTGGAGCGAACGAACTCCATTGGAGCACACCACAACGTTCTCCAGCATATTCTAGTCCGCATACAACGCTGTCATGTCGCTTGAGATTCGTCGCCGAGCTTTCCTCTACATGTTCGTTAATGATTATAATAATAATATATTTTTTATAATAAATAGCCGTTGAAACAAAGCTCTGCTTTTGCTTCTTTCCTGGCATCTGAGATAACATAATTACCGCCTTCATCATTAACTCATCTGAATCTCTCTCTGCACATCTCTTTCATCTTTCCTTTTTTGGGACCTCTCCTTTTTTGTTAAAGTCAATGGGACCGCCAATCTGGTGGGAAAATGTAATTAACGAACAGGGAAAAGAGAGAAAGTGATCAAAAAAGCTGGGAATTCGAATTTGCTTTCGGAAGAAAAGAATTTGGGTTTTGGGTTTTGAGGACTCTTTTGGGTTGTGGGGTGGGGTAGGGGGGAGATGATGGAGAGGAATTATGGCGGTGGAATTAGAGGAGGAGGGAGCTTCCCGTACGAGAATGGGGTGGTGATGACCAGAGACCCGAAGCCGAGGCTGAGGTGGACGGCTGATCTCCACGACCGGTTTGTCGATGCTGTCACAAAGCTTGGTGGCCCCGACAGTACGTTACTAGTCTGTTCTAGCTACTTATAATTCTCTCTGTTTTTTTTTTTTTCTTGGGTGAATATATACTTTTTTGTTTCTTGGTTTCTTTCATCTTCTTAAGTTCCCTGTGAAGGATTAATATGGTTTTATTTTGAAGTTGAGGTAAGTTGTTGCAAATTTATGATTCATGATACTAGCCCAATCAAGTGGCTTTGAATCTATGATGTATAGCCCATTTCCTTCTTCTATTCATTAAAGATTAGTAACATTTATTTTATGGAAAATCTTATCTTGTTTTGAATACTGTGCTGGAGTTAATTTTGCCTTTTTAATCTGATGTGAGAATTTAATGAATAAGTTGTGTAGCAATAGTTATATTTAACTTTAATTATGGTGCATGATATATATACAAGAAGTAGGGGAAAACGCAATTGTCAATGTCATTAGGGGTGCTCGGCAATTTGAATTTCTGTGTCGGGTTTGGTCATGTCAAGACATGTATATAAGACTATATATATCAATTATAATCCGACCCATTCTCAACTCTAACCTATTAATTTCATGTTGAGTTCGTGTTGGAATTGCTAGTTGTGTCAAAAATTGTTAGTCCTAAATGTTACGTGTCGGATTCACGTCGTGTTGAGACATGGATACAAGACTATATAGGTCAATTATAATCCAACCTATTTAATTAAATAGGTTATACTCCTCCATCTTAACCAGCTAATTTCATGTCGGATTCATGGGTCGTGTCAAAAGTTGCCACTACTAAATGTCAAGTTTGGGTTATGTCGAGGTTATAGGTCAACCTAATCTGACACATTTAATTAAATATGTTATACTTCTCAATCCTAATCCAATAATTTCGTATTGAGTTCGTGTCGGATTTGCGGGTTGTGTAAAACTTTATCAGCCCAATGTCAGGTTTGGGTCGTATTAAGATTATAGGTCAACCTTAACCCAACCCAATTAACTAAACAGGTCATACTTCTAAACTTTAACTTACTAAGTTTGTGTTGAGTTCGTATTGGGTTTGTAAGTCTTGTAAAAAACTAACAGCTCTAAATGTCATGTGTCAGGTTCAGGTTGTGTCGATGCATGCGTATAAAACTATATAGATTAATTCTAACCCAACCTATTTAATTAAATGGGTCACTTCCTTCAACCCTAACCTGCTACTTTCGTGTTTTGTTCATGTCAAGTTTTCGACTCATATAAAAAATTACTAGCTATATATGTCATTTTGTTGAACTGAATTGTGAAAAAGAAGAACCTTGTTATCTACAACCTTGGTGTGGCCAGTTACAAGTGTACAACCTTGCACCATGGAAGTGAATTAACTAATTAACCAAATTCTTATGTAATAACTTACCAGAAAATTAAACCCCAAATTTGCAGCTTTCTGTTCACAAGTCGACTACAGATATTTTTGTAGCCTCTTTTCACTATTTTCCAAACGGGTGTTTTCCACCACTTTCTCTTGCAAAGTTAATTTGGAGAGGGTTTTAATTTTTTTTTCAGAAGCAACTCCCAAGTCTGTGTTGAGGTTGATGGGCATGAAGGGCTTGACATTGTATCATTTGAAGAGCCATTTGCAGGTAATTGGAAACTTTGATCACATGGTTTAATCACGCCACACTTCTGCAAAGAAAGAAAAGCAAATAAATTTTTCTTTATCTAGATCTTATTTGTAATCTTGTTTTGTGGTAAGGAATTTTATATTATAATATAAATTAAATAATTAAATAAACTTCTTTCTCTTTTCTTTTTATCATTTTAAGCTTTTGAGTAAATAGTAATCTGACATGGTACAAGAGTAAATATACTAAGTTTGAACATTATTTTCATTATTTACCTCTAATTCCAATTAAATATTTGAGAAAAATATAAAATTAGTCTTTGTGAGTTACCTAATTTACAATTCGCTTCCTATAATATTAAAATGAAGCTAATTGTAAACAGATAAATTACAACGACTAATTTTACTTATATTTTTTTAAAATATTTCACAACTTAATGAAGATGATGAATATGCAGAAGTACAGACTTGGACAACAATCAAGAAGACAATGTACGGCAGAACAAGCCAACGAGAGCAGTGGTGAGTCCATTAGAAATTTCCTGTTCAGAAAAGTTTTAGAATTCCCACACAAATTCTACGAAGAAAGTAATTAATTGAAAAGTTTCCCAGAGGCAATACTTTAATGTACGTATATAGAACATATCTTAAGAAAATTTTGCTTATGCTTGGAACTTTATTTTTTATTTTCTTTTTCTTTTTCATTTATGCTTCAAATTCTCTGTAGTTACACATTGCCGTTTGTAAACTTTAGGGGGCACATGTGTACAATTTGGTAATCATTCCTCAGGGACCAGTCCCAATTCTTCAAGAGGTGATAATGAACAAGGGTACGTATGTGAAACCATTAATCTCACATTTGTTGGTTTTGTTACTTTTTTAAAAAATATATGGTAATTTAATTTCAATTTTAGGATTTTGGGAGTTTTTTTTTTGGGGTGCTTTTATCTTTATTAAACGTATTTTATTGTTAGATGCTAAGTTTCACGTTGGTTCCTTATTAAGTGAGATTATGCTATTTAAGTGATTACAATGAGCACTAACTATAATGTTGATTAGTCCGTTTGAGATAATAGCAATTTGGCAATACCATGTGATATTGGGGAATCGCAACTTGACATAGGCGCTGAGGAGGAGAACGTTAGAAATTTGAGTGAGAGGGATTGTGACAACTTAGAAAATTAGTCTTAGATTAGGTGGGTGAATTGTAAAGGTGTTATATAAGTGTTAGTTTCCCCTTATAGCGGATGGTTCCATTGTGTGTCATGTAGTCTATTTGGCTAGAGCGGAATGCTTGAATTTTTGATGACTGGGAAAGAGGATTGATCCATTTGAAGAAGTTGGTATTACAAATACTGTATTCATGGAGAGTGGCTTGGCTTACTCCAACTATTTTTAATTTTTCTGAATTTCTAGGTTTATGCTCTTCTTTCTCTTCGGATTAGGGATCTCTTATATACTTCTTGGGTACATGAATTGCGCCCCTCTAAGCGTTGTATGAATATGCATTATTTATCAACAAAAAAATTGTTAGTTTCCAATTGTAACATTAACTAGTTCTTTTAAAATAATAACGCAAATGTGATTAGCACTTTCTAAGATGTGACATACGTCCACTACAAAAAAATCATAAAATAGTGACTCTTGGAAGATGATGTTTTAGGCCCAAAAAAAGTCACAATTGATGTAGTGACATTCGCATAGTGACATTTGGCAAAAGACTCTAAACATAATAACTGGATTTAAATTTGGTGATGTTTGTATAGTAAAAACGTCACCATAAGGTGACATTTAGGGCAATGCGTCACCTTTTGGAAGATGAAGCTTGAATAGTGTGCGTCAACTATTTGACACTTGAGAGGTTTCATTCACTATGCAATCGACGCCTCATTATGAGAGGCGTCATTTGCCCTTGCAAGTGACGGCTACTAGTGTCGTTTTTTTAAAACGACACTAAGCCAGACATCACTATTTGTTGGTTTTTTAAGTGACATCTTTGCTTGTTGTCGGGTTGATTGTAATAATTGTTATTTGTGGTTGTATCCTTTCCCTCCTCTGGCCTTCCTCATTTTCACTAATAATAAACCAGTTGTGCTATCTAAATTGTAGAACTAGTATCTCTTCAGATTCATCCAGTGACCTTATTTTGTATTACACCACCTTCATACTAACTAATGCT
Organism: Corylus avellana; assembly: GCF_965113065.1. Lineage (NCBI taxonomy): Eukaryota > Viridiplantae > Streptophyta > Magnoliopsida > Fagales > Betulaceae > Corylus > Corylus avellana. The sequence goes on from NC_142492.1 coordinate 26,611,732, forward strand.
GCAAATGAAACAGAGAAATCCCAATTGCAGAAGCACTCAAGTGTCAGCTTGAAGTTCAGAAAAGATTACAAGAGCAGCTTGAGGTATATTGCCACAAATTTTGCTACTTTATGCAAAGAAAAGTGTTATATATTCTCTGTTGCTGATCTATACATTATTACCATTAGGTACAGAAGAAACTGCAGATGAGAATAGAGGCTCAAGGGAAGTACTTGCAAGCTATATTAGAGAAAGCCCAAAAGAGTCTTTCCCTTGATATGAATGGCCCTAGTACTATAGAAGCAGCAAAGGCACAATTAACTGACTTCAATTTGGCCTTATCAAGCCTCATGGAGAATATGAATGAAGGAGATAGAAAAGAAAACATGCTACAGATGAATGAAATTTACAGAAAGGCCAATGGATCAGGCATCCATATTTACCCACAGGGAGGCCAGGAAGAAGAAGATAAAGATGTCAAGCTCAAAGTTGAGGGGGGCTTGATACAGTTTGACTTGAACACAAAAGGAAATTATGATTTTGTTGCTGCAAATGGAGCTGAATTGGAATCCAATATGCTTGCCTATAGGAGATAGAAAATTTTATATATAATGTCTTACAGTTAATTTGATGACATAAAAGTCACCTTTTACTGCCTGCTTTATATATATATGTTTGTATTGAGTTTTAACAATTGTAGCCAACAGATGTATAATATACCTTTACTAATGAACACCTCTTTTATAGTTTCTCTAGGGATATTTCTTGAATTTACTAACTCTTCAAAACATTAGAATAATTCTCTATTGTCTAACAAATTTCGTTCTCCTCGTATTCTTAAGAGGTAAATAACCTAGCCCCGAGAGTTTAGAGGCTTCGTTTGTTAAAATTTTTATTTTCTTTTCTCAAAATAAAAATATTAACAAAAAAACCAAACCACAAAAAACTCATAAAAGCACAAAAAAAAAAAAGAAAAAAAAGAAGGTTTTCCCCTTTATGTCGCAACAGAACATTCTTGAACAAAAAATTAAAGAGCCTTAATAAGTTTTGATTTAGGTTCACTAGTCTTGATTAATATTCTCTTTTCTCACACAAAAATCGATCTTGCCAATAAGACATGAAAAACATTAGTTTAGACTGCAAGTCGTTAAACAATGAATATCTCAATTTTAACAACAATAAAGATTAATAGAGTTATCAACTCTCAATCCAATACAACAAATATGAATACCAAAATCAAGAAAAACACTCAAACAATCAACACATTGATTTTTGCCATGAAGTGGAAACTCTTTGACGAATTCCTTAAAGGTAAAACTACTTCGGAACAATCAAACCCAGAATGAATTCAATAAACACTTGAATTAATTATTTGTTTACAACATTAAAAAAAAAAAAAAAAACACACTAAATTTAAAGCAAAACCTTGATATAATATGATCATTACAAACATACTGAGTTTAAGAACCTTAAAACTTATTTTTTTCATTATGATGGATGTATGTAGTTTTCATGCAGCCTATGAACTCTTCTCATAGATAGAGCGTCAGGTATTCATCCATACGTGTATATTTCACCTCTGGGTACAGCTTTGAAGCTTCTTCTCCCCCTTCCCCTATTTCAAAGTTTGTCAAACAGCCTTCATAGAATATGTGATAGAAATGCCCAACTCCTACCTGCGCTGCATAATCCAGTCCTGCAGTAAAAACAAACAAAAATAAATGAAAATATTTCTTTCCTATGTTTTTTGTTTTTTATTTTTTTTGGAAACTTCATAAAGGCGTCATAAACTTTCAAGCGTTTTGAAAAAACTTCTCAAAGTTTAAAAAATCACAATTTTACTCATTGAACTTCTAATTTGATGCAATCTATCCCCTCCATTAGGATTTGGCGTTAAACTGACAAAATGGATTAAATAACCTTTATACCACGGTAACTTTTATAAAATTTTAAACTTATCCTTAATATCACATTGAAACTTAAAAAAAAAAAAAAAAAAAAAAAAGTTAATGATATTTTGGTATTTTTCATAGCCTCCGTTAGGATTTAACGTTAAATCCTAATGAAAAAGATAAATTGTATCAAATTAAAAATTGTAGAAGGAAATTGAGAGTTTTTACCTTTCATGGAGGCAAGGAAGTCGTCTGATGAAATGCTAATCTTCTGTAATTTCTTGGCAGCAAGGTTCTCCCACTTCTCAACTAATTCTCTTTGGGATAGAATGTTTTCAGGTGGCCGAAGGTAGAGGGTTTTGTTGAGGGTTCGAGGATCATCTATTGCCTTAATTGTGTATGTTGCCACGTCATCTTCATCCATAAAAACCACTGCAGCAAATATTCCAATAATCAATATAAATTCCCAATCAAATATTTCATTTCATTTTCCACATGAAAAATGGAAAATATGTATCATAATCCTTTGTAGTATATATATAATATATATATTTATTTTCTTTGAAAGGCCAACCCCCTATGACTATGAGCAAGACTTCGTTATGTGTTAGTTTTCTTTCTGAGTAATACTATTTAGTTAATTGTTATATGACTATCAAATTAGAATAACATGACAGTAAAAATTAAATATTGTTTTTTGGAGAAACCCCATAAAACCCTCATGAGCTTCCGCTCGTTTCAACACTACTCCTGAAAGTTTAAAAACTCTCAACTAAGAGTATCGAATTTTCAATTTATTTCAATTATCCCATTCTATTAGGATTTTTCATTCTTTTATTTTTTTTTGTCAAAATACCCCTTTTTATTAAAAGAAATGAAATAAAAAATTACAAAGATGTTGAAAAAATATTGCAAATGTGTTTTTTTTTTTTTTTTTTTTATAGTCCGAATCTTTAAAAAAATTTATTTAATTTTTTAATAATAAAAAAATAATAGTATTTTGAGAATTTTGACCAGATTTAAGAGAAAATTCTAACGGAATTAGGTAATTAAAATAAATTGAAAGTTTAATATCCTTAATTGAGACTTTTTAAATTTCGAAAATATACTTTCAAAATTTATTTATTTATTATAAGTGCTAATTTAAAGACTTATTTTCACTATCACACTATCAAATTATATGACAGTTGTCATAAATGCCTTTCTCTCTATCAATAATACCTAAATCTACGCGTGTGCGCGAGCGTGCACACACACACACACACACACACACACACACACATATATATATATTCTTTTCTTTGGTACCTTTTGCATGGCCATCTCCATATATATGAACATTTTCTTTTGGGGGAAAAAGTGTTCCCATTTGAGAAAGGTTGCCAACGAAGTAACCAGCAAAGCAGTTAGCAGAAACATAAGTAAAAGGGATTTTGGCATCCACTATTGCTTTTCTCACTATCATTTTCTCATCAAATGTCACTCTTCCTGGTTCAAGAGCATCTCCCATCCTCGCCGGGTCAATGCCAAATTCTGATGGCAAGAAACGCTGCAAATTTTTGTATATATTAATTAAATGTTAGCATCAATTTGCTCCAAATATATATATATATATATATATATATATATATATATATATATATATATATATATATGTGGTACATACTATTGTCATATTTAATTAATTGTTCTAATAAATTTAGTTTGTCGGTGTATTTATATATTTTTAGGAAAAAAAAAACTACACTTAATTATCCCCCTCTTAATTAAACAACCATCCAATTTTCAATATTCTTAACTCTAAACTTTAAAATGTTATCTGTTAGAAATTTCTGTAAATCAAACAGAAAATAGGAAAATGACAATAATACCCCTGCATCAAATAAAAAAAATTAAAAATTAAAAAAAAAAAAAAAAAAAAGAGCTCCATCTTTGGCTGGAATAATTTTTAAATCTAATGGCATAATTATATTTTCACACAAATAATATGGATATGATGGACATGATTTGAGTTTTTTCCTTTTTTTTTAAATTTTTTTTTTCTTTTTATGAAAAAAAAAAAATGGTTTTCAAAGAGTCAAGGCCAAATGGCTCTCATAAACACAATTTGGCAACATTTTATTCCTTTTTCGTAGGATTTAACAAAAAAGTTGTAACTTTTTAAATTTTCAAAAGTATTAAAAAAAATGGAGTGTTAATTAGAAACGATAATTGTAATTTTTTTTTTAATATTTTTTAGGGTAAAATCCACTTAACTCCTTCAAACTACCACCCCAATGACAATCTACCCTCAAAACTATCAATTGCGACAATTTATCCTCCAAATTACCAAAACAATGACAATGTACCCCTAATTTTAACAAAATAACAAAATTACCCTTGCTAAAATAAAAACAAAAATATTAAAATTTATTTTTTTTTTTTAAAAAAAAAAAAATTAAGGTTATTTTTGTCTTATTGAAAATTTTATAAGGGTAATTTCGTCATTTTGTTAGCATTTGAGGGATACATTGTTATTGTTTTGGTAGTTTGGGGGGTAAATTTTCGTAATTGATAGTTTGGATGGTAGATTGTCACTAGGGTGGTAGTTTGAGGGGGTTAAATGGACTTTACCCATATATTTTTTTTTTTATAAACTCAAAAATGGTTTCTCACATGTAACGGTTTCAAACCTCTTTCGTCTCTTTTCTCTTCTTTGGTAACAAAAGCAACCCCTTCCCTCCGCTACTGTGTATGCCCAAAAAATAAAAATAAAAAAACCCCAAAACCAAAGCAACCTCATACACGTCCCCAATCCAAGGCTTCCCCACCTATTAGCTCACCAACCTCCTCAATAACATCACAACCACAACTTCTAAACTTTTCTATGGCTAAATATGTTAATGGGTATGTCGACTATTATCTACTTTTAAATGGGACACTTTACTTTTTACAATTTTATTTAAAAATACACTTTTAAGTTTTAAACTGCAAAATCTTGAGGCTAAACGCTCTCTTTGTAGGTGTCGATGGGTTTTTATCGCTAGCCGTTAGCGTGAATTTTGAGTTTTTAAACTTTGGGGTTGTGGGTCATCGACATTTGATAATGGTAGTTGTAGTGTCGGGGTTTTGTGTATGTGTTGATGGGTTTATGGGTTTTTATCGCTGGTAATTGGTGCGGATTTTGAGTTTTTGAACTTTGGATTATCGGCATTCGACATTAGATAATGCTAGTTGTAGTGCGGGGTTTTGGTTTCCAAAAATTCTAGCTATGTATAACACACTTCATCTTTTTTTATTTTTTTGTCCAAATTAACATGATTTGGACAGTAGCTCAACAATGATCTCAAATTTCAAATTGAAGGATACTTGTAGCAATTTAAAATTTCGAAAGAGGATTGAGAACGAAATATAATAATTTGAGTGGAAAGTAGACAAAGAATGAGTGTATGGCATGTGATCTCACCATAAACCCACACCCACATATACATATACATACATATATACATACACCAATGATAGGTCTATATATAATCTATATGTATGATTTGATTTGTATTTACATAAATATTGTATCTATATATATATATATAGTCAATTTGGACGGTCGTAGTTTTTTCGACCGTCCAAATTGAATGAGCTTATCTCATCATTGAAGACGGTAAATAACTTGTATTATTATTACTATTAAGTAACCTAACCTAAGAAATTAACAAGAGAAGATTAGAACGTAATCTAACAATATTAAAAGGAAAATGTTGGATTAGATGTAGTCAATTTCAAATTACTGATAAATCTCTAAATTTTAGGAAAGGATTTTCATGCTTAGTTAACCTTTCAAAAGATTCTCATAGAAAAGGGCAGCCACTTGGGCTGCCGGGGGACGATGATCAATGCTCATATTTCCTCACGAGTAATGTTATTTAATAAATTGTTATACAATTGTAATAACGTGATAATAAAAATTAACATTTGAATCAACTAAGACTCATAAAAAATAAAAATCACTGCTAAATAATATTTATCTTTTCTTAGAGGATAACTTCTATAAGGATACCACCAGAGACGGAGGGAGGGGGGGACCGGGGTGGGCCATGGTCCCCCCCCAAATAAGGAAAAAAAATATTATAAGTAAAAAAATAATAAAAAAATTAAAAAAAGTAAAGTTAAAGTTTTAATTTTAGTTATTTGGCCCCCTCAAAAAAAAAAAAAAAAAAAAATTGGCCCTATTTTTAATTTTGTTGGCCCATACCCACAAAGTTTTTTTTTTTTTTTTTTTTGGCCCTTACGGTAGTCTTTAGTTCATAAAAAACAACCAAAATAGTTTTTTTTTATAAAAAAATTCTAAAGAACCGAAAAAAAATTTTGGTTGGCCCCCTCCCATAAAATTTCCTGGATCCGTCCCTGGATACCACCTCCTTTGTACCCACCAATGAGCATTTGACAACTAGGAAAATCACACACTTTCAAATGAGATGAGAAGCACTAGATTAAAATCCATTCTCCTGTCATCAAAAAAAAAATTCTACTCAACCCCATCATTTTCTCTCTCTCTTTCTCTCCTCACTTCTCCGTGCTCTCTCTCTCTCTCCGGCGGCAGCAGTGACCACCGCCAAGCCCAGCCCAGAGCTGCCGTTGAAGGTGCCGGAGTGCAGCCCAGAGCTGCCGGAAAAGACACCGGAGCCCAACCCAGAGTTGCCGGAGAAGATGCCGGAGACCAAGCCACACACACATATATATATGTGTGTGTGTGGCTTATCAAGTAGTTAGGTGGATGCAAATTGTTTCGTGGTTGTCTTGTCTACAATAAGAAATTCCAAGCATCCACCTAATAATGTTTTTCTATAATTGTAGGGAGAGGAATTTGCATAAAAATTATCATATTTTCTCATAATTACTAGATTAATTAGCTAGATATTGCAAGTACTAAATCTATCTATTATATTATATTAAAGGATTTTCATCCTTAACTTTGGAAATCCCTTAATTAATTTATAGAATATGAAATTACATATATTCATTCATTCTCAAAAATTTCAGAAGATTTGTAAATTTTCAGATAAAATTAATTGTATCAAAGAAAAGATAGACAAAAATACATATATATACCTTAATGTTTCCTGCTTCTTTGATGGCCTCAACAAGCTGGAGCTGCAACAAAATGTTGTGAGACCTGAAATGCACCCCAGACATTGTGCAGATCACAACGTCGACCTGCTTCACGGCGTCGACAAGGCTCCGGTGATCGGAAAACGAGCCTTCGACAAGGCGGGCTCCTCGCCGCTTAAACGACAGTAGCATTTGCGCTTTGTCAATGTCAAGACCAGTCTCAGGCCTTCGAAGAACATAGGTTGCATGGCCCTGGGCAAGGCTTGCCGTCACAATCCTCTTCCCTATATACCCAGTGCCCCCCACAACAAGAACCTTGCTCTTTCCCATTGCCTACCTTTTCTCTTGTTTGCATGTAATATTTCTTCCAAAAATTTGTTGAAGCTAGGGTTTATATAAGAGCTAGATCTCTGATAATTAGGTTTCTTATTTTGACTTCTTTTTTTTTTTTAAAAAAAAATATATATTGGTAAATATTTATTAGTGAGCACGACGTCACTTTAGTGTCGGTTACTCATGGGTTTTCTTTTTCTTCTTCTTTTTCAATTACTGTAGTACAAGTTACTCATGGTTGGTGCTCAAAGCCTTTTCACAATTAAATTATATTGGTTGTAGTAAGGAAAAAAAAAAAAAAAAAAGTGTCGAAAGGATTTTTTTTTTTTATATGTTCACACAAGAGAAAGGAGGGAGAGATTTGAATTAGTGATATCCGCTTCATGAAGCGTGGTTCACAGCTGATTGAATTACCCCTTGAAGACTGCCAAAAAAATTTGTGTGACGGCTAATGCTTAGGAGAAGGAATTCATCCGGAAAACATTATATTATTTATCCAAATCAAGAGAAAAACATGATTGAACTCATATCTAATACTCATCTCATTAATTAAATTAAAGTAAGAACATTTAAACATCAAAGCTCATATATTCAGAAAATATAACCGCCTATTCTTTATCTTTTTTTTTTCTTTTTCATGCAATTTCATTTATTTTCCTTTCTATTTTTGCTGTCCACCGAATTTTGTCTTCTTGATCCATGTGTTATGTGTAGTCTCCCATCACGTGTATGGACTTTGTTTCTCTGCAATTTCAACTAGTGGACTTTTGATACAACTCCACAGTCCCCACTGGACCAGGATTTCTGATAATCTTTCAAAAATTGCCCATCAACTTTTTCTCAAATCCTAGCTAGCCATCCCCGACTACTTATATTTTAATATGGCTGTCTAATTTATTCCATGCATGGGCACAACAATATATTAATTGGTTTGTAAATTACTAGTGGGTTCTCTTTTCCACCATATCGGTGGCCAACCAAGCAAATGAAGAAAAATGGGGAAAGTTTACATACTTCTTCAAATTATCATTTAATTAATTGATAATATATTTTTAAAATTTTTAATTGTAATGATATTCTTCTAAAATTATTAAAATATTATCAATGTCTCCTTAATACTAGTAAAAAGATAAAAATATTGTTATAAACTTCTCAATAAAACAAAAATACTCTAATAAATTCGAAAAAAAAAATAAAAAATAAAAAAGTATTTTGTTTTTAATTTTCAGTGTTGCAGAAGTGGAATATATTTTAGAGAAAAATTTCGGAAAATAGAGTCATTGACTATGTATGACTATGGGAGACTCTCATTTACTCCAACTTATCATCCAGATTTTGCAACTTCACCTAATTATAATCCTAAGGTCCAAAATAAAGGAAGTATTTTTACTCCAACCACAGTGAATTGAAACTCTCTTCTTTAAAACTCAATCACTTGCCCCTTTCCTCTACGTCCCACCACTCCACCATTGTCTTGCTTCTTCCTCTCACCTATCTAATCAACCGATCCCAATGACTTTCGCAGCCCAGCCCGTCCCATCCCATCAACCACGTCAAGATAAAATCTATTATTTTAAAAATTATGTTATTATTGGATTAACATTTCTTACAATTTTAAATAAATTATAGATTCTCAAATTATATTTTTATATAGAATATGGAGTAATTCTATGTGACCTATTTATTTTTTATTTGTGTCTTATTAAAAATAATGTGACTATTAAAATGTTCATTGGACTTGTGATCGATCATTATTGAATTTTGATCGAATGGTAATTTTAATAATCATACCATCTGATCGAATGGTAATTTTAGTAGAACACAAGTAGGTCACCTAAATTACTCTGAAACATGCCACCTTTTTTCTATGTGACATTTCGAAGCATTTCGATACCTAGAATCGACCTAAATTTCGCTATTTGAGAATCTACAATTTTAAAGAAATTATAGGTGGTCCTAATCCGTTACCAATTTCATAGGATAGTGACATATTACTTGTGAACTAATTTTTGGAGAAAAAAAAAATGGTAATTGAAGCATTTATCTTGATTGACTCATGTATAAGAGGATTCATTCAAAAAAAATAAAAAAATAAAATAAAAAATAAGGGTTAAGCTGACGCCGGTATTACAAATCAAAACGCAAGGGGAGTTTATTCAAACATCTGTCATTGTTTGATTGTTTGAATACACTTATACACCTACAAATTAAATTGTCTTTAATTGTTGTTGTTGATAATGATTAAAATATATATAAAATCTAACTTATGAATGCCACCTCAGCTAGCAACTGTTTTTTCTTTGATTGACGGTTACCTACCTTCCTTGACAGCTAGCTTTGCAACAACGGTCAGGGTGGCAACCATGACTTGGTTCATGGTTGGTGTTCAACTACATGCTTCAGCCGACAAAAAAAAAGGGAAAATTAGAGGGACAGTTAGACGGCGAGAACAATGGCGTTTTTTCAAGTTGGGTTGAATCATAATTTGACATATCTACATCAATATATTAGTAAAACTAAAATGATTTATATCGTTAAAGTATTGACTAAATAATTAAATTTATCTCTTCTTATATGCTTAAGTTTAACATGACATCAATGCTAATAGCCATGGGTTCGGCCTACACTCATGTCTCAAATTTATTAAAACTAGCTTAGAATGATTATTCATTATAATTTGATTTTAAAATTTAAAATACATCTTTATTGTATTTTTTATTATATGTCAAAAAAATTGTGCAAAAAAATCTATCATGCTTATTTCAATTCCACTTCTTTCATCTCCCTCCCCTTCTTGTTTTTTTATTTATTTTTTCCGACCAGTCCAATTGATCCAGCTATCCCTTTGCATAAAGTTATGATAAATCATAGTCAAAGCTATGAGTTTACGTCATAGTGACAAAACATAAAAATCTTACAATCAAATCTTATCTATGACTTCAATATCTGCTAACACATATTCAAATCTAGAGTTAATCTCCTCAACTGGTTTCGCTTAGCCACGCGTCGGCTTACCGTGCTCCCCAGCTCCTCAGCTGCCCATTGGCGCAAAATGCCAATGCATTTCACCTCCCTAACCTCTACTGCTGTAGCTGTTTGTTGGTTTTTTATTGTGTTTTTGTTGTTAATTTTTTGTATAAGGATTTGATTTCTCCTTAGGTTTGCTTTCATGAGCGATCTTTGGGCAGATGAGGATTAGTTTCGGTGTGAGGGTTTTACTCTCATGGCCAGAAAATTAAAAGTTGAAAATATAAGCTACCTATGTATTACATTGAGTCTGCTTGGAGCAGATTTGTTCTATATATAACTGAAGTTTGGACATGTGTTAGTACGGGTGTTAACCCGGTCCAGTTTCCCGATTTTTGGCCAAAATCGGAACCGGAACCGGGGTACCCCTGTTCTCGGTTTTAGGAAACCGAAACCGGAACCGGGGTACCCCGGTTCTCAGTTTTAGGAAACCGGAACGGGAAATCGGGGTCCCGGTTATAGGCCGGTTTCGGTTTTACACGGTCCGGTAACCGGTTTTTGAAGAAAATTAGTTTTTGGGCTTATTTTAGGTATTGGGCCTAAAATAAGCCCATTTTTTTTCATAAGTTAGCTCATTTTTTTTTAAAAAAATCTTTTAGTCTTTTTGTCTAAATTAAAGAGGCTTTGTTGTGACTGTTCCAAATAATTAAAAAATAAACCTAAAAAAGCCCAAAAATCATTAAAAAAAAAAAAAATCAATGTTTTTTTTGCCTATATGGGCCTTAGAAGACTAAAAATTCAATTTTTTAAAATACCCTAAAAATTATTTTAAATTGGGTACATAAAGAAAACATTAAAACAATAAAAAGTAAAAATGGAGAAGTGAAATGAAGAAGAGGACTAGAGGAGAAAATGGAGAAGAGGAGGGGCTTGCGGCGTGAATCGCGTGATGTGAGGAAAGAAGATGAAGGGGACTTAGGGGAGAAGTGAGAACCGGAGACGGGAGACCTAAACCTAAGCGTAAAAAAATTAAAAAATATTAATATATATATATATATATAATATAATAATATATATAAATATTATTTAATAAAATATAAACCCGGTTCCGGTATTCCCGGTAAAAACCAGGTACCAAAAACCGGGTACCGGAACCGGGGTACTCGGTTTTTGGATTTTTCAAACCGGAACCGGTTCCGGTTCCTGTTTCCCAGTAATTTTTGACACCCCTATGTGTTAGCGGATATTGAAGTCATAGATAAGATTTGATTGTAAGATTTTTATATTTTGTCTCTATGACGTTGTAATCTCATAGCTTTGACTATGATTTATTAGAGCTTTATGCTCTTGATTTTTTTTAAATGAATGAATATGGAAAATTCTCCTAAAAAAAAAACTATGGGTTCAAACCTTGATTCCATCAATTTACTTATCATTTAAATTAAATAGTTCACAAGTTGAATCTCACCGACACCTATTAAAAGAAAGGTCGAGCCCACATATGAAAGAAAATATTAAAGTATTAATTAAATAATTAAATTAACCTATTTTTATAAATTTAAGTTTATGAAAAAAAAAATGATAATTTAACACTAACAGGTATACAAATTTTTATTACAAGAGTCCAACCAATGCCATAATATTTACTAACCACATAGAAATTGCATTGAAACTAATTGATGGTGTGTTGATATTATCTTTGGGAAGTGGGTTTCAGTAAAATATAAATAATGTCAAGGCATTATAATTACTCCAAGGAAAAATATAAAGGAAGGGACAGATGGTATCTTCCATGGGTCCCATTTTAATAACATATATCCATATAGTTGATAATTGATGGTTTTACAAGTGACCCGGTGTCCCGTTTCGTCCCTTTTTCCGCTTAAAAATCAAATCGAAAGCGGAAGTGCGTAGGTTCCCTTTTTTGTCTTTCCCTTCTTCTAGAATTTTTTTTTTTTTCTTTTTTCTAAGCAGCTTTAAGAAAAGTTCACAAAGAGATAAAAGACATGAGAATCTTATCGACAATAAAATCCACTCTTGCTCTCGGGTCTACTAATCGGATTGACATCTCTATAATTAATGGAAGATCTTTTATTTATTTATTTGGAGAGATTAATGCTCCGTTTATTTTCTTGAAAAATGATTTAATTTGAAAATAATTTTTGGTATTTAGTTTGTATAAAAAATCAGCCAACATTGATTGCCTCTTTTCGCAAAGGTTGGCAACTTCTTGCAAATTATAATGGTAGATTTCGGCGACCTCCAGCGGCGGTGGCCGCGGTGAGTGACCTACGGCATACAAAACGTTGAAAAATAGGAAAAACAAAATTTCAAAAAGAGGTTTTTGTCAAAACAAACAAAACTTAAGATTCTCTATAATTTTGTATTTTTATAAAATGTAATGAATAATGTTACATACTACACCATTATCTTATCCCATCTCACTAGTTGATTTGACGGTATCCATTTGCCATTGAATTTGTTTTGTGTATTTTTTTTTCTTCTTTTCTTTTTTAATTTGATTTGATATTAGCTCTACCTACCATTTTGTATTATCTCCCACCTACCACAGTTTCCTATAAATATGAATTATTTGAATTGTAATTGATCATTAAGAAATAAGAGTAAAATGCAGCCCTTTAGAGTCTTCCCTAGTGTGAATTTAAGTGTTTAACACCAAACCGCCTATAAATAGTCTCAGATCTCTCTTTATTTTGCCTTTATATTTAATTTTTGAAAAAAAAAATTGAGATAAATCTCCGAGTCAATGCTAAAAAAAAACACCTAAAGTTTTTTTTTTTTTTTTTTTTTTTTTTTTTCAATTTTATGTTTTAACTACAAAAGTCCTTTGCAAATTTGAATTGGGTCCTTTCGTTAGTTCTCTAGCAAAATTTTGTCGTTGTTGGTGCATGTCGGTTAGCATTTCTGCCACATCACATTAAAATCAATTTTTATTAAAATGGAAGAACTTTTTTTTTAAAAAAAAAAAACCAACTATTTTCTTTTTCTATTTTTTTTTTAATATTTTCATTTTTAATTAAAATTATTGAAAATTAAAAATATATATATATATATTATTTTAATAAGTTTTGGCGATAATGATGACGTCACACAAATAGCCGGTACAATTTTGACCGAAAACTAACGAATGACCTACTTCAAATTTGTGAAGGGCTGATGCAGCTAAAATTGGGAGTTAACCAAGGGATTTATCTCAAAAAATTTCTTAATTTTTCATAGTATTATGAATTTATTAAGGATGGAGATATAGTATATGTAGACTTGTAGTATTACTCTTGAGTAATTTAAAAGAATAGGCCGTAGAGTTCACCTTTTGAAATAGAATATTTGCATAATTCTCATGAGTTTGATTCGATTCCGGATAACTTAGAGTATTGAGCCCACTTATTTGAAATAGGTTGTTCATAATTCTATTCTAGAAAACCTTATTTCCTACGGATCAAGAAACATCTTCACCTACTCTACCATTTTTTTTTTTTCAAATATAGGTTGTTCATAATTCTAGAAAACCTTATTTCCTACATATCAAGAAACATCTTCACCTACTCTGCCCTTTTTTTTTTTCTTTTTCTTTTTTTTTTTTTTTTTTGAAGCACAAAACGATTCAAACAAAAATACAATGTTAAAAATAAAAACAACAAATAAAAAATTAATCAAAAAATAATCTAATCTTCTGTATTTTGCGCTAAAAGCAGAAAAAATAAACGCACAAAATGATTTCTGAAGCAAGCAAAGAGTCCATCTTAGAGCATTTTCAAGAGAATAGGCAAATCCTTCATAATAATTAAATTTGACTATTATTAGCATTTTTTCCTCTCTAGCATAATAGCCATTTTGTAGTTTTTCTTTCAAGTATGAATAGAACATTTCCAGCAGAATTAAGCAAAATAGTTACTGAAAAAATACAATTTTTTTACTTTAGCTACTCATTTTTTCATACACACTCTAACATATTCTCTATTCTACTATCTATTTTCTTTAAATATTATTTTGTGTGGGAAAGAGTGTGAAAGAAAGAGGATGAAAAAAAAAGGAGAGAAAAATAATAATAAACAAATTTTATAGTGTGAATAGTGAATAGGCTAATCAAGAGCATCTCCAAGAGAATAGGTAAATCCTTCATAATAGTTAAATTTGACTATTATTAGCCTTTTTGCCTCTCCAGCATAATAGTTATTTTGTAGTTTTTCCTTCTAGTATAAATAGTAAATAGGCTGATTAGCATATTCACTATTCACACTATAAACTTTGTTTATTATAATCTTTCTAGATCTCCCTTTCTTCCTTTTACTCTCTCTCTCATTCTCTTTCTTTCACACTCTTTCCCACACAACATAATTTTTAAATAAAATAGATAGTATAATAGAGAATCTGTTGGAGTGCGTATGAAAAAATGAGTGGCTAAAGTAAAAAAATTGTACTTTTTCAGTAGCAATTTTGCTTACTTCTGCTAGAGATGCTCTTTCATACTAGAAGGAAAAACTGCAAAATAGTTATTCTATTGGAGAGGGAAAAAGGCTAATAAAGTCAAATCTGACTATTATGAAGGATTTGCCTATTCGCTTGGAAATGCTCATGCTGATTAGCTTATTTACTAGTCACGCTATAAACTTTGTTTATTATTATTTTTTTCTCTCCTTTTTTTTCTTTTACTCTCTCTCTCCTCTTTGTTTGACACTCTCTACCACACAAAAAAATATTTTAAAAAAATAAAGAGTAGAATGAATAATTTGTTAGAATGTGTATGAATAAATTATAAATGAGTAGCGAATTAAAAATTTATCATTTTTCATTAGTTATTTTGCCTATTTCTACTATACATGCTCGTACATAAAAGCTACTGCAACCGCAACCGGATTTTATGTCACTTATGAATGCCACATCAGCTAGCAACTGTTCTTTCTTTGATTATTGCTGGTTACCAACCTTTACCGCTTTGGAACAATAGTCAGATAAATAGCTATTCTCTTAAAAATAAATAAATAAAATAGAAAAATAGCTATTCTCGACTTTTCTTCTCACAAAAATAAAAAACGACCAAGAGAAAGTCAATCCCACACGTCAACTCTCTTCACAGTTACAATGCAAAACGAATTAAGTAACTTTGTTAATTTGTTGAATTACGTGATTAGCTTGGGGAGCTTCTTTCATTATTATTATTATTATTATTATTCAAAAGAGAAGAAAAAAGAAAAGAAAAGAGAATTATAGGATAAAACAAGATTGAGATCCCCTAAAATTTTCTTTAAATTTGAGATTCTTAAATTCATAAGTTTTAGCCGTTTATCTCATCTAAGTGTCTAAAATAAGTCATATTTCAACATTTAATGAAAAAACTTGAGATAGGCCCTGAGGAGAACATTAGAAATTTGAGTGAGTGAGAGAGATATATTGTGACAAGTTAGAAATTAGTTAGTCTTACATTAGGTGGGTGAATTGTAAAGGTGTTGTATAAGTGTTAGTTTCCATGTATGGCGGATGGTTCCATTGTGTGTAATGTGGTATATTTTGCGAGAGCGGAATGCTCGAAGTGTTGATGACTGCGAGAGAGGATTCATCCATTTGAAGAAGTTGGTGTTACAAACGATGTATTCATGGAAAGTGGCTTGGCCTACTCCGACTATTTCTAATTTTTCTAAATTTTTAGGTTTATGCTTTTCTTTATCTTCGGATTAAGAGTCTCTCGTATACTTCCAATGTACATGGGTTGCGCCCCTTGTGCGTTGTTTGAATATACATTATTTATAAAAAAAAAAAAAAAAAAAAAAAAAAAAAAAAGTGTGTTAGTTTCCAATTGTAACATTAACTACTCATTTTAGAATAATAATGCAAATGTGATTAGCACTTCCTAATTAAGTTGTGACATACGTCCACTAAAAAAAATAACATAAAATAGTGACTCCTAGAAGATGATGTTTAAGCCCAAAAAAAGTCACTACTGATATAGTGACGTTTGTACAGTGAAAACATCACTACAAAGTGACATTTAGGGCCACGCGTCACCTTTTGGAAGGTGACGCTTGAATAGTGTGCGTCCACTATTTGACGCTTGAGAGGCGTCGTTCACTGTGCAAGTGATGCCTCGTTTTGAGAGGCGTCGTTTGCACTTGCAAGTGACGCCTGCTAGTGTCATTTTGTTAAAACGACACTCAGCCAGGCATCACTATTTGTTGGTTTTTTTGTAGTGGTCTTTGCATGTTGTCGGGTTGATTGTAATAATTGTTATTTAAATAGGTGGGTGAATTGTGGTTGTATCCTTTGCCTCCTCTGGCCTTTCTCATTTTCATCAATAATAAACCAGTTATGTTATCTAAATTGTAGAATTAGAATCTCTTAAGATTCATCCAGTGACCTTATTTTATACTTCACCACCTTCATACTAAATAATGCTGCAAATGAAACAGAGAAATCCCAATTGCAGAAGCACTCAAGTGTCAGCTTGAAGTTCAGAAAAGATTACAAGAGCAGCTTGAGGTATATTGCCACAAATTTTGCTACTTTATGCAAAGAAAAGTGTTATATATTCTTTGTTGCTGATCTATACATTATTACCATTAGGTACAGAAGAAACTGTAGATGAGAATAGAGGCTCAAGGGAAGTGCTTGCAAGCAATATTAGAGAAAGCCCAAAAGAGTCTTTCCCTCGATATGAATGGCCCTCGTACTATAGAAGCAGCAAAGGCACAATTAACTGACTTCAATTTGGCTTTACCCAGATGGAGCCCAGGAAGAAGATAAAGATATCAAGCTCAAAGTTGAGGGGGGCTTGATATGGTTTGACTTGAACTCAGAAGGAAATTATGATTTTGTTGCTGCAAATGGAGATGAATTGGAATCCAATATGTTTGCCTATAGGAGATAGAAAATTTTATATATAATGTCTTACAATTAATTTGATGACATAAATGTCACCTTCTACTGCCTGCTTTATATATGTTTGTATTGAGTTTTAACAATTGTAGACAGAATCTTGGATGTATAATATACCTTTACTAATGAACACATCTTTTATAGTTTCTCTTGGGATATCTTGAATTTACTTACTCTTCAAAACATCAGAATAATTCTCTCCTGTCTCTCAAATTTCGTTATTCTCGTATTCTTACGAGCTAAATAACCTAACCCCGAGAGTTTGGAGGCTTCGTTTGTTAAAATTTTGGTTTTATATCTTTTGTTTTTTCTTCTCAGAATAAAAATATTAACAAACAACTAAACCACAAAAAACTCATAAAAGCACAAAAAAAGGTTTAGGAAAATCTCCTAAAAGATCGATCTTTGAACTACCACGTGATTTGAAAAGATCTCTTCAAATTTTAATACCTCTCAATTTCACCCCCGAACTTTCAATTTGTTGAATCTGTCCCCCTCTGTCAGTTTTTGGACGTTAAAAGTGATATAATGACCTTTATACCACTGAAAATTTTATAAAATTCTAATTGAAAATTGAAATTTTTTTTTAAAAAAAATTGAAGGGTAATTTGGTATTTTTAAAAGTTTATGTTAGGGTTTAATAGGAAAAATTGGCAGGGGGAGGTCAATTAAATCAAATTGAAAGTTTAAAGGGTGAAATTGAGAATTTTTAAGATTTTAGAAGTCTTCTCAAAATGCATGCCAATTCAAAGGTCCTAAGTAAAGTTATCCCAAAAGCTTTTCACCTTTATGTCGCAACAGAACACATTCCCAAACAAAAATAAAGAGCCTTAAGAAGTTTTGATTTAGGTTCACTAGTCTTGATTAATATTCTCTTTTCTCACACAAAAACGGATCTTAACAACAATAAAGATTAATAAAGGTATCAACTTTCAATCCAACACAACAAATATGAATACCAAAATTAAGCAAAGCATTTAAACAATCAACACACTGATTTTTGTCATGTGAAAATCCTTTGAAGAATTATTCCTTAAAGGTAAAACTACTTCAGGACAACCAAACCCAGAATGAATTCAATAAATGTTTTGGACAGTTGAATTAATTATTTGTTTATAACATTAAAAAATTAAAACAAATTAAAAAAAAAAAAAACACTCTAAATTTAAAGCAAAACCTTGATATAATATGATCATTACAAACATACTGAGTTTAAGAACCTTAAAACTTATTTTTTTCATTATGATGGATGTATGTAGTTTTGATGCAACCTATGAAGTCTTATAGATAGAGCTTTAGGTATTCATCCATACGTGTATATTTCACCTCTGGATACAGCTTTGAAGCTTCTTCTCCCCCTTCCCCTATTTCAAAGTTTGTCAAACAACCTTCATAGAAAATGTGATAGAAATGCCCAACTGCTACCTGCCCTCCATAATCCAGTCCTGCAGTAAAAGAAAACAAAAATAAATAAATTTTGTTTTTTTTGTTTTTTTTTGTTTTGGAAACTTTATAAAGACGTCATGAACTTTCATGCGTTTTGAGAATACTCTCTAAAGTTCAAAAAATTTCAATTTTACTCATCGAACTTTTAATTTGATGCAATCTATTCCCTCCGTTAGGATTTGACGTTAAAATTGATTAAATGGCCTTTATACTATTGAAAATTTTATAAAATTTTAAATTTACCTTAATTTCACATTAAAATTTTTTTTTTTTTAAAGAAAAAAACGAAAAAGTTAAGGGTGTTTTGGTATTTTTTATAGCCTCCGTTAGGATTTTAACGTAGAGAGTAAATTGCGTAAAATTAAAAAATTTAGGAGTAAAAGTGAGAGTTAATTTTAAAGTTTATTTACCTTTCATGGAGGCAAGGAAGTCGTCTGATGAAATGCTAATCTTCTGTAATTTCTTGGCAGCAAGGTTCTCCCACTACTCAACTAATTCTCTTTGGGAGAGAATGTTTTCAGGTGGCCGAAGGTAGAGGGTTTTGTTGAGGGTTCGAGGATCATCTATTGCCTTAATTGTGTATGTTGCTACGTCATCTTCATCCATATAAACCACTGCAGCAAATATTCCAATAATTAATATAAATTCCCAATCAAATATTTCATTTCATTTTCCACATGAAAAATGGAAAATATGTATCATATTCCTTTGTAGTATATATATATAGTATTAGTATATAAATTTATTTTCTTTGAAAGGCCAACCTCCAACGACTATGATGAGCAAGAATTCGTTCCAGGTTATTTTCTATATGAGTAACTACTATTTAAGAGAAACTTCAGAAAATTCTCTCTGAACTTTTAATTATTTTGACATTATTCTCCAAAATATAAAACTTTCAATTTCTTTTAATTACACAATCCTCTTAGGATTTTCCGTTAATTTTTGTCAAAATGCCCAAAATGTTTTTTTTTTCTTTTAAAAAAAAGTATGAATCTTTACAATTTTTTATTTTTTATAATAAAAAGAAAAACATGGGTATTTTAAATTAAAATTGTTAACAAGATTTAACGGAATGAAGCAAATGAAAGTTCGATACCCTTAATTGACAGTTTTTTAACTTTAAAAAGATACTTTCAAAACGCGTGAAAGTTTAGGGAAGACTTTATGAAGTTTTCCCTTTTTTTTTTTTTTTTTTCTTATAATTAGTGATGATTTAAAGACTTATTTTTACTACCACACCATCAAATTGTATGGCACTTTTGGTCGTGGTGAATGCCTTTCTCTTGCTCAATCATACCTAAATCATTTGCACATGGATATTTCTTTTGGGTTCCTTTTTTTGGTACCTTTTGCTTGGCCATCTCCATATATATGAACTTTTTCTTTTGGGGGAAAAAGTGTTCTCATTTGAGAAAGGTTGCCAGCGAAGTAACCAGCAAAGCAGTTGGCAGAAACAAAAGTAAAAGGGATTTTGGCATCCTCTATTGCTTTTCTCACAACCATTTTATCATCAAATGTCACTCTTCCTGGTGCAAGAGCATCTCCCATCCTGGCCGCGTCAATACCAAATTCTGATGGCAAGAAACGCTGCAAAATTTTATATATTTTAATTAAAATAGACAATAGTATGTAATACCCATGCATCAAATATAAAAAGAAAAAAGAAAAAAAAAAAGAAGAAAAAAAAAAAAGAGCCCCATCTTTTGTTCGAATAATTTTTAAATCTAATGGCATAATTATATGGACAGAGTTTTTCTCCAAACTGGATTGAAAGAACTTCCTTCAACCCAATTTATAAAAATGACATGTGTCAATTTTTTTAATAACATGTGAAATACACACGAGTTTTTAATATTATTTATTCTAACTGTCACTGCTATTAAAAAAACATGTGCATCTCACATGTTTAAATGACACATGTCATTTTTATGAACTGAGTTGAAAGAAGTTCCTCCAACCCAATTTGAAGAAAGACTCTATCCTAATTATATTTTCACACAGATAATATGGATATGATCTATTAATTTCTTAGGTTTAACAAAACAATCCTAATTACGACTAGTTATAGTTTGGGGTCAGTTGCAATTATTTAAAGTTTTAAAATTATTAAAAATTAGTTCGTAGTTGAAAAGGGTAACTGTAATTTTTTTTTCCTTTTTTTTTTTTGTTAATTTTTTATTTTTATAAACAAAAAAATGGTTTTCACAAAAAGTCAAGGCCAAATGGCTCTCATAAACACAATTTGGCAACATTTTATTCCTTTTTCGTAGGATTTAACAAAAAAGTTGTAAAATTTTTAAGTTTGAAAAGTATTAAAAAATGGAGTGTACGTTAATTAGAAAGGATAAGTGTAATTTTTTCTTTAATATATATATTTTTTTAAAACACAAAAAATGGTTTCTCACATGTACGTAATGGTTTCAAACCTCTTTCGCCTCTTTTCTCTTCTTTGATAACCAAAGCAACCTAACCTCCCTCTTCCCTGCGCTACTATGTATGCCCACCCCCCCCCCCCCCCCCCCCCCCCCCCCACCCCAAAAAAAAAAAGATAAAAAATCCAAAACCAAGGCAACCTCTTCCACGTCCCTTCCCCACCTACCACTTCACCAACCTGCTCAATCATCGCTCACAACCACAACATCCAAACTTTTCACTGGCTACATACCTTAATGGGTAAGTGGACTATTATCTGTTATCAAATGAGACACTTTCTATAATTTTATTTAAAAATATACTTTTACGCTGCAAAATGATGAGGCAAAATGCTCTTTTTGTAGGTGTTGATGGGTTTTTATTGCTAACCATTAGCGTGAATTTTGACACACATACATGCATACACCAACTACAATACATGTACTTTAATTTTTGAAAAAACTTCAGAAAGCTCTCCTGAACTTCCAGCAATTTTGACAAATTTTCTTTAAATTTTCAAAACTCTCACTTAGGCCCTCCTAAACTTTGGTTTTCTCTCACTTTGGACCCTTTTAACTTTTTATACCCATTTTACCCTCAACTAAAACTACGTCGTTTTGGACTCAACCAAAACTACGTCGTTTTTTACTAAAAAACTACACCGTTTTGGGAATAATATTAATATTAAAAAAAAAATTAAAAAAAAAAAACTAAATCGGGGGTGGCTGAAGGCCAAAATGGGGTGGCCGAACCACCCCATTTTTGGCCAAGGGGGTGGTTGAGCCACCCCCTGGCTGGTCTGGGGGTGGCCGGACCACCCCCTTGGCCATGTGGGTGGTCCGGCCACCCCCAAAAGGCCCAAAAAAAAGGGGGGGGGGGGGGGGGGGGGATCGTGGGGGTGGTCCGGCCACCCCCAAAGCACCCCGATCCCCCTTTTTTATTTTTTGGCCAAGGGAGCCACCCCCGATTTCTTTTCTTTTCTTTTTTTTTTAAATTTATTTATTTTGCTTTTCTTTTTTTTAAAAAAAATAAATAAATAAATTAATGCCTGAAACGATGTCGTTTTGGGTTGGGTATGTATTGTAGTTTTAGGACACAAAATGACATAGTTTTGGGGGAGGGTAAAATAGGTATAAAAAGTCAAATTGTTTGACTTTAACGTTAAAAATGTCCAAAGTGAGAGAAAACCAAAGTTCAGGGGGCCTAAGTGAGAGTTTTAAAAATTCAGGAGGGGTTTGTCAAAATCACTGAAAGTTTACTTCAGGGGGGCTTTATGAAGTTTCCCCTTAATTTTTTTAACCGGTATCAATTAACAAGAGAAGATTATAGCGTAACCTAAAAATTAAAAGGAAAATGTTGAATTAGATATAGTCAATTTCAAATTATCAGTAAATCTCTAAATTTTAGGAAAGGATTTTCATGCTTAATTAACTTTTAGAAGATTCACATAGAAAAGGCCAGCGGATCGCCACTTGGGCTGCCGGGAATGATGATTAATGTTCATATTTCCGGGACTTGTAAAAAATAAAAATCACTGCTCATCCCCCAGTTGTAAGGCAGTCATACGTATAACGGTATGTTAAATAACATTTCTCTTTTCTTTTTCTTTTTTAAAAAATATATATAATTTTTTAATTTTAAAAAAAATTAATAAAAAAATATTTATATGACATGTGGCACAATATGATTGGTGTTGACGTGGCACAATATAATTGGTGTTAACGTGGCGTTTCGTTAAGTTTTGGACGAAATTTTAATAGATGTACTATTTTCGTATTTATGAAAACTACATGTACCTCCTTTAATAAAATGAAAACCTAAGGGGCACAAAATAAAGAGTTTAAGCCCTAAGGGAGTTTTTAGTATTTAACACAATATTATATTAAAGGATTTTCATTCTTAACTTTGGAGATCCCTTTATAGAATATGAAATTAATTACATATTCATTCGTTCTCAAAAATTTCAAAAGATTTGTAAATTTTCAGATAAAATTAATTGTATCAAAGAAAAGATAGACAAAAATACATATATATATATATATATACCTTAATGTTCCTGCTTCTTTGATGACCTCAACAAGCTGGAGCTGCAACAAAAGGTTGTGAGACCGGAAATGCTCCCCAGACATTGTGCAGATCACAACGTTGACCTGCTTCACGGCGTCGACAAGGCTCCGGTGATCGGAAAACGAGCCTTCGACAAGGTGGGCTCCCCGCCGCTTAAACGACAGTAGCATTTGTGCTTTGTCAATGTCAAGACCAGTCTCAGGCCTTCGAAGAACATAGGTTGCATGGCCCTGGGCAAGGCTTGCCATCACAATCCTCTTCCCTATATACCCAGTGCCCCCCACAACAAGAACCTTGCTCTTTCCCATTGCCTACCTTTTCTCTTGTTTGCATGTAATATTTCTTCCAAAAATTTGTTGAAGTTAGGGTTTATATAAGAGCTAGATCTCTGATAATTAGGTTTCTTATTTTGACTTCTTTTTTTTTTTAAAAAAAAAAAATGGTAAAAATTTATTAGTGAGCACGACGTCACTTTAGTGTCGGTTACTCATGGTTGGTGCTCAAAGCCTTTTCACAATTAAATTATGGGTTGTAATAGGAAAAAAATGTGCCAAAAAGATTTGTGTAACGGGTAATGCTTAGGAGAAGGAATTCATCCGGAAATAGTGCTGTTCAATGGCATATTTGTAATTTACATTCGGAATATAGTGCAAGTTTAGTAAACGGGTGTACTACTGTTATATAATTTAATGATATAGAAGTGAAAATTGACTCTTCAATCAATACTTATAAATAAATAAAAAATGATGGTCTTCATTGTCACTTCATTACAATTGCATAAATGTCGTATATGAGTCTACCAATATGTTTGGCAAAGTTATAAGAAAAATATTATTAAGTAAATGGTTATACGATTGTCATACAACTATGATAATAAAACAGTAAAAACTAGTCATTAATTTTCCTTTTTTTACAAGTCTTTACTTATCCAGATGCTGATTTTCACTGTCACGTCATCTTAATTGTATAATTGTCTTACAAACGACATTAACAATGCACATCGTTTACATGATCAAACGACGTGCATTTATATATAACGTCATTTGGCTTTTTAAAATGACCTTACCTTTAACGTTATTTATTTTTCAAAGGACTAACCAAATCACTTTGCTTACAAAGTAATGAAACCAAACTTTAAAAAAATTTACATCATTTGGAACGAAAGGACAGTAAATTTTTTATTTGATTTCGTTTATAAAAAGGGACGCTAGATTTATGTCGTTTATTCACAAACGAAGTAAAAACATTAATGTCGTTTAGTGAAAAAGACGATAAAGTAAATGACGCAAAACACCGGTTTTTTTTTTTGTAGTGATTACTCAAGTTATAATATTATGATATCAAAACTATTAAAATAAATTGGACTAGTTAGATAGACAAATTGTTTTGGGGTGGTTTGAGAAGCGTTTTCGGTTATTTTAAAAAGAATTTTGGAAAATGTAAAATTTCAGAATAGATTTGATAGAAGTTACTATGAAACAAGTGTAATTGTATGTAGGTCCGCGAAAGACAAATTGGTTTCATATACTTTTGATGAGTGTTTCTTAAAAATTGCCAAAAAAAAAAAAAAAAAAAACAGAAAAAAGAAAAAACTGAAGAGTGTTTCACAAAATAAAATCAATATAGATGGTGGCCGCCAAACAAATAAGCTAAATAGTGGAGGTGGTTGCCCCCGGCATGGATCAAGCTACTACCAATGGCCACTACACTAGCTTTTAGGGCTGTAAATAAATCAGTCTGTTCGACAACCCGCTCAGTTAAGCTTAACCTGAATCTGAGCTTGGTACAATATTAACCCGCTTGATTAGTATTATCATAGAGTTTATATGATTATATGATCAATTGATTATTAAATCATAGGATTATATAATAACAACTTAAGTTATAAGTATTAATTAATCTTATAAATGATACACAAACTCGAGCTTGAGTTTGATACTGTAGAAACCCGCTCCAATAGTAAATGATACGTACCCGACTCACTTGAAAAAACTCGATAGGGGCTTGTGAGCTTAGCTCGTTTAAAGTTTGACTGATTCGTTTGCTCAACTTGTTAACTCGTTCATATATATATATAAATTTATTACTAAAATTAGTTATATAAATTTAAGTATGTATGTTAGTAATTAAGTACTATATCTAATATAAATTACTTAATATTTATATTTGTACTATAGACAAATGTTTAGAGATTGTTTTAAAATTCGGGCTTAAATTATACATTAAACAATCTAATAATTTAGCTCGAGCTCAAGTTGAGCCCGGCTCGGCTCGAATAGCATTCTCAACAAGCTCGAGCTCGCCTGAATTTTTAAACGAGTCGAGCTTGAACACACATTTCATAGCTCGACTCGAATAAACATCTTCGTAAACGACCTAGTCTTGAAATTCTAAAGCTTAACTCGGCTCGACTCGATTACAACCCTATCAAAACTCAATCACTTGCCCCTTTCCTCCACGTCCCACCACTTACCACCATTGCCTTGCCTTTTCCTCTCACCTATCTAATCAACCAATTCCAATGACTTTCGTAGCCCAGCCCATAATTTCAAATAAATTATAGATTCTCAAATTATGTTTTTATATGTAACATGCCATCTTTTTTATATGTGACATTTTCTAAGCATTTCGATATATAGAATCGTTCTAAATTTCATAATTTGAGAAGTTTCATTAAAATATATAAAAGACAAATTAAGTTTCATTAAATTGTCTTTTGAGTTGTCAAATTAAGTTGTTGATAATGATTAAAATATATAAAATCTAACTTATGAATGCGACCTTTACCTACCTTCCTTGACCGCTTTGCAACAACAGCCATAGGGCCTGTTTTACTCGTTTGGTAAAAAGATTAAAAGCGCTTTTAAGGGTTCAAAAAAAGCTTAAAAATGGCCAAAACGAATTTTTGGCAAAAGTTTAAAAATAAAGCTTTTACCCAAAAGCTTTTTTTTTTTTTTATATTTTTTTTTATTTAACTTAAAAGTTCTATTTCTCAAACGTAATCCCAAACAAGCTCATAGACTCATAGGGATGGGGGGCAACTGCGATTTGGTTGTTCAGCTACATGCTTTGGCCCAAAAAAAATAATAATAATAAACATGGTGAGATAGTGAGAATTACATGTCTTCTCTCAACTCGAGTTGAATTATAATTTGATTTTATTAAAATGAAAAATATTTTAAAAGAAATTTTAAACCCATACGTGAAGAAAAATGTTAAAGTATTAATTAAATAATTAAATTTATTTCTTTCTATAAGTTTAAGTTTATAAAAAAAAAAAAAGTGATAATTTAACACTAACACATAAAATTTTTTATTACAAGAGTCGAACCAAATTAACCATATAAAAATTGCATTGAAACTACTTGATGGTTTGTTGATATTATATCTTTGAGAAGTGGGTTTAGTAAAATATAAATAATGTCAAGGCATTATAATTACTCCAAGGAAAAAATATAAAGAAAGGGACAGATGGTATCTTTCATGGGGCCCATTTTAATAACCTATATCCATATAGTTGACAATTGATGCTTTGCTAAGGGACCCGGTGACCCGATTCGCCCTTTTTCCACCTAAAAATCAAATCGAAAGCAGCTTGAAGGTGGAAGTGCGTAGGCTCTTATCGACAATAAAATCCACTCGTGATCTCGGGTCTACTAATCGGATTGACATCCCAATAATTAATGGAAGATATATATATATATATATATATATATATATATATATATATATATATATATATTGATATTGGAGAGATTAATGCTCAGTTTGAAAAATGATTTGATTTGAAAATTGGTTTGTATGAAAAATTAGTGATGATTGATGGCCTTTTTGGCAAGGGTTGGCGACTTCTTGCAAATTATGATGGTAGATTTCATTTCAACGCGACCACCGGGGACAATTAAAAACGTTCAGCGACTTTCAGTGAACTCTAGTAGAGGATTTCGGTGTCCTCCGGGGGCAGCAAGTGACCTCCCCGTGTACAAAACATTAAAAAATAGAAGAAAAAAATTCAAAAGAAGTTTCACGTCAAAACAAACAAGACCTAAGATTTTCTAGAATTTCAAGTTTTTGTAAAATGTAATGAATGTTGCTACATACTACACTATCATCTTATCTCATCTCACTAGCTGATTTGACAGTGTGCTTCTACCCTTTTATTTATTTATTTATTTTTAATTTGATTTGATATTAGCTCTAGCTACCATTTTGTATTATCTCCACCTACCATAATTTCTTATAAATATAGATCATTTGTATTGTAATTGATCATTCAGAAATAAGAGTAAGATGTAGCTCTTTGGAGTCTTCCTTGTCTAACACCAAATCATTTGTAAAATATCTTGTCTCAATTTCTCTATTTATTTTGCTTTTATAAATAACACCTAAAGTGTGTTTTTTTTTTTCAATTTTAAGTTTTAACTCAAAAATCCTTTGCAAATTTGAATTGGGTCCTTTTGTTAGTTTTCTGGCAAAATTGTGTCGTTGTTGGTGCCACGTCAGTTAGCATTTCTGCTACATCACATTTAAATATTGATTTTTATTAAAATGAAAAATCTTTATAAAAAAACCCACTATTTTCTTTTTTGGTTTTTTTTTTTTGTTTTTTTTTTTTAAGATTTTCCTTTTTATTTAAAATTATTGAAAAGTTAAAACATTTTAATAAGTTTTGGCGAAAATGCTGACGTGACACGAATAAACGGCACAATTTTGGCCTAAAAACTAATGGAATGACTTATTTCAAATTTGCAAAGGACTCATGCAGCTAAAATTGGGAGTTAACCAAGGGATTTATCTCAAAATTTTCATTAATTTTTCATAGCATTATGAATTTATTAAGGATGCAGATATAGTATATGTAGCATTACTCTTGAGTAATTTAAAAGAGTAGGGCGTAGAGTTCACCTTTTGAAATAGAATATTTACATAATTAATATCATGAGTTTGATCGGATAACTTAGAGTATTGAGCCCACTTATTTGAAATAGGTGGTTCTTAATCCTAGAAAACCTTATTTCCTACAAATCAAGGAACATCTTCACCTATTTTGCCCTTAATTTTTGTTTTTGGTAAAATTCATATACTCCTTTAAACTACCATCTAATTGATAATGTTCCCTCAAAATTAGGGATGTCAAAAATAACTGGGAAACCGGAACCGGGATCGGAAAACCGGAAACCGGGAAACCGGGAACCGGTTCCGATTCTGGTTGCCAAAAAAAAAAAAACCAGGACCCCGGTTCCGGTCCCGGTTTTTGGCACCCGGTTAAAACCGGGAAAACCGGAACCGGGTCTTATTTTATTATTTATATATATATATATATATATATATTTTTAATTCTTTTAGTCTTTTACGCAGCGTTTAGGACTTTAGGCAATTATGTTTCTCACTTTTCCGGTTTTGAAGGTTTTAAAATGATTTTTAGGGTATTTTAAAAAATTTGAATTTTTATTTCTAAGGCTCATATAGGCAAAAACATTGATTTTTTAGGTTTATTTTTTAATTATTTGGAACAATCACAATAAAGCCTCTTTAATTTAGACAAAAAGATTAATAGTTTTTTTTTAAATGACTAACTTATGAAAAAAATAATGGGCTTATTTTAGGCCCAATACCTAAAATAAGCCCCAAACACTAATTTTTTTCAAAAACCGGTTACCGGACTGGGTAAAATCGGAACCGGGACTCCAGTTAACCGGGGTCCCGGTTCCGGTTTTGGCCAAAAACTGGGAAACCGGACCGGGTTGACACCTCTACCCAAAACTACCAAAACATTGTCAATATCTTCCACGGCTATAGCAAAAAGATAAAAATGCTATATATATATATATATATATATATATATATATATATAATAGAAATACCCTATAAATTTGAAAAAAAAAAAAATAATTCTTTTAAAAAAATGAAAAATTTTAAATTAAAAAAAAAACTTTTTTTTTTAAAAATTTTTTATTTGTTTAAACGAATTTTTTTAATTTTTTAAAAATGAAATTTCCATTTAAAAAATATTCTTTTTTTAAAACAGAAATTTTAAATTTTTTTAAAACGGATTTTTTTTTTTATTTAAAAAAATTATAAAACAAAATTAAAAAATAAAACGAAAAATTTTAATTTTTATAAAAAAAAATCGAAAATTTCAATTTTATATTTAAAAAATTATAAAACAAAAATTAAAAATTAAACGAAAATTTTCAATTTTTATAAAAAAACCGAAAATTTTAATTTTTTTTAATATAAAAAGGATTTTTTTTAATTTTAAATTTGGCCAACCCCTTGAATTTTTTTATTTTATTTTTTAGTTTTAGGTTTTTTTTAGAAGTTTTAGTATTTATTTTATTAAGGGTAGTTTCATCATTGAGAGACATTGACAATATATATTTTAGTAGTTTTGGAAAAAGACATTGTCAATTGGGTGGTAGTTTGAGGGAAATGTTGACTCTTTTTTTTTTTTTTTTTTTTTTTTTGAAGCACAAAACGATTCAAACAAAAATACAATGTTAAAAATAAAAACAACAAATCAAAAATTAATCAAAAAAATAATCTAATCTTCTGTATTTTGCGCTAAAAGCTAAGAAAATAAACGCACAAAACGATTTGTGAAGCAGGCAACGAATCCGTCTTATGTGAACAGCAACCGACGGATGCCATTAAAGGAGGAGCACCGACAAATTAATTATGTTAAATTGAGGAGCACCGACAAATTAATTATGTTAAATTGCTACTTCATATATATGAATGCCACATTACCACATCAGCTAGAAACTAGTACTGTTCTTTCTTTGATTGCAGGTTACCAATCTTGACCGCTTTGGAACAATAGTCAGAGGACCCAACCACGATTAATTTGGTTGTTCAGCAACATGCTTTAGGCCTGACAGTGTTTTCTCTTCTAGATGGACCCCCTTATAGATTGGTCATTTCACTTTTTTTTTTTTTTTTAGATCATTCTATCATTGTAAAAAGCTCTTGTTTCATTTCCTTTGAAACAAGAAGGATCTTTCTCCCTTTATTACTCTCCTCCACTCTCTTTACATGACTTTGTTTGTTAAATGACGACTAATTACCTGATTAGGTTCGAGAGCTATTTTTTTTTTTTTTATTATTATTACATAAAATTGGTTGACAACCCAAACAACAACCCTAAAACAACTTGAGGATGGTATGTGTAAATACAAAGTAACAAAGAAACCAGCAAAAATTGGTCGGTTAAATGAGGCGATCATTAAGAAAACCAAAGCGTCGCGGCTTACTGAGCAATTGCTTGATTGGACTCAAAAGTAAATTGATTGAGAACCAAACTTTTATTGGCACATTAATTATGTATAAATGGTATAGAATAATTAAGCAGCATGACCAAGAAGGCTTGTTGGATCCATATAACTAAAATCTGAAAAAAAAAAAAAAAAAAAAAAAAAAAAAGAAAGAAAGAAAGAAAGAAAGAAAAAGGTACCTTATTTAGATTTGAAGACAAAGCAACAAATTCTCAGTAGATGATGTAATGTAACGTAGCTAGCTACCACAAAAAAATATTTTTGATAACTTAAACAACCGCACTCCAAGGCGTCAAATTTAGCCCAAGTGTCAAGCAAACCGAACATATCTTTTGAACTCAATACCACAAACAAACAACATTTTACTATAAAAAAGCCATAGCCATGGAGATCGAGCAGGAGATCCGAGAGGAGAGAGAGAGAGAGATGGAAAAGAGTAAAGTACTGATTGTAGGGGGAACTGGGTATCTTGGAAAGAGGTTGGTGAAGGCAAGTTTAGGTCAAGGGCACGAGACATACGTGCTTCATAGACCCGAGATTGGTGTGGACATTGACAAAGTTCAAATGCTTTTGTCGTTCAAGGAGCAAGGAGCTCATCTTGTGTCCGGTTCCTTTGCCGACTACCAGAGCCTAGTCAATGCCGTCAAATTAGTGGATGTTGTTATCAGTGCAATCTCCGGCGTCCACATCCGGAGCCACCAAATTCTCCTTCAACTTAAGCTTGTTGATGCAATCAAAGAGGCTGGTAATGTTAAGGTACATAACACCATCTCTCTGTCTCTCTCCCTCTCTCTATAATATAATATAATATATATAAAGGTGAGAAGTGAGTATAATAATATTGACAGAGATTTTTGCCGTCGGAGTTCGGCACCGATCCGGCGAGAATGGCGGATGCATTAGAACCAGGAAGAGTGACATTTGATGACAAAATGGTGGTAAGGAAAGCCATCCAAGACGCAAAGATACCTTTTACGTTTATTTCCGCAAACTGTTTTGCTGGTTACTTTCTTGGCGGTCTGTGCCAACCCGGTAAGATCCTTCCTTCAAGGGATTCTGTGCTTTTGTTGGGAGACGGCAACGCCAAAGGTATTTCCTTAAGAGAAACTACCTTTCCCTCTTGTATTCATGGGGGAAATCATAATTTTTTTTTTTTTATTTCTTTTGTGTGAGTAGTTCAAATTTACACCCGTTTATGTAAAATAAAAATAGTCTTATTAAAATTAATTTCATACCAAGTCCTAAGTCATAACGATATACGAAAGTTAGATGTTAAAAAGAATTAACTTAATTCAATTAATCCCTTTTGAATACAATTTTTTTTTTTTTTTAGTTTGTCCATAGTATAGAAATTAATGACACAAATTTCTTACAAACCAGCTTCTAAAAGTGACACGTGTTCTTAGCTAATGAGAAATTGATATTTTTTTCAATAGCATGTATTTTTCACATGTATTTTCAAAGGACATATGTCGCTTTTAAAATGTGGTTTATAGGAGTTTCTTACAAATTACCCGTTTTGAAAATATTTATGTCTAGAAAATAACATTTTTATAAGAATTTTTTTTTAAAAAAAAAAAAATTCCCCCACGCCCCCAACCCCCCCCCCCCCCCCCCCCCCCACACTATTAAAGTGGGTCCACCCTTGCTTGTATTATTGTATATATAGTGTTGAAAGCCTAAAAAGGGTAATATTTTTAGAAAAAAAAAAAAAAAATCATAACCAGTTATGAGGGCTCAGTAAAAATCATAACCAATTATATATAAATCATTAATGTATTCAAATTCATTGTTGCTTTATATTGGTTCTATTGTGCTTTAATTTAAATATTTCCTATATGTTATCTATATTTTTGTTTCATTAATTAGTTGTACATGAATTAATATATAATATTCCTTGTCTTAATTTGGCAGCAATTTATGTTGATGAAGATGACATAGCCATGTACACTATCAAAACCATAGATGATCCTCGAACTCTTAACAAGACAGTATATATTAGGCCCCCAAAAAACATTTTATCTCAAAGAGAAGTTGTTGAGATTTGGGAGAAACTTATTGGCCACGACTTGCACAAGTCTTCGATATCCAAGGAAGACTTCCTAGCTTCCATAGAAGGTGAGATTGGTGCCTCTTTGATTTTATACTAGTGGATACTTCATGTGTAATTAAGTAGCTCAAAAATACTAATTTAAAATTATGGAGTTTAATCTCAAGGATATTTTGAAAGATAATTACCTATGATCATGATAATTAATTGGAAAGGATAGAAATCCTTTTAGGACTTAACACTCTAAATTAATAAATACTCTTCTTGCAAATACACCTTTAAACTTTAAGTTGAGACATTTGGCTCTTTCAAACTATCATTTTGTTATAATTTGCACAATCCATTTTACACCATGAAGCTATACCACTTTTTTTTTTTTTTTTTGCCCCAAATATTTAAAAATTAGCAACGTACTCCAACCAAATATATATATATATATATATATATATATATATATATGATTTTGATTGCTTCCCATATGATATATCAATGGTCTCAATATATATATGAATGGTTTTAATTATGTTTGGATTTTTTTTTTCTTTTCTTTAAAGTTTCCTGACTTTGTGTTGTTTTCTTCATGTTTGCTAAATTAAGGACAAGAGTATGCGGAGCAAGTTGGATTAATACATTACTATCATGTTTGTTACGAGGGATGTCTTGCAAATTTCGAGATTGGAAAGGATGCAGGAGAAGCTTCTCAGCTTTATCCAGAGATTCACTACACTTCTGTCGAGGAATACATGAAACGTTATTTATAATTAACTATATATATATATATATACCTTGGACACGACCATTATGCATGTATTAATACTTCTGTTGATTTACTACTTGTAAAAGAACTGTCGGTCTCTAATTCTATCTATCTATGTATTCTCTTGAAAAATAAATTAAGATCCTTTTCTCTTAATTCTCTCTCTCTCAAATAATTATACTCTTATATTACACCTTTTTTTTTTTTTTTTTTTTTTTTAGCAAACTCTTGTATTACTCAAATGAGCAAACCATTGAGACTTGGCAGAAATGCTATTTCCCAAAGACTTTTCCAAAATTTTGTTTTTCAAATGCTTTTATTTACTAAAAAAATAAATCACATGAGATGATGATACATTCGTTCAGAAAATAGTTTTCATTTTTAAAATGTGTAAAACATTTTTTAAGTTGAAGTTTATCTTTCTCAAACTGCCAATATTTGCCGAACTTCTACCGAGATTGCCAAAAGTTGCAAACCATTTTATGCCGTCACTCATTTTTTTGATATATTTTATATTAGAAATGCTATAATCTAATATAAATTTTTTTTTTAGATTATAGCATTTCTCTAAATTCAATTACATCGTGACAAAGCATTTGGAAATTAAATTCTGAAAAAAAAAAATTCGAAAGTGTTGGGAGTTCTCTTGGCATTTATATACTTTCTACACCACAAAAAAAACAAGGTTTAACGACATGGTTATTTGGGGCATTTTTGGCCAAAAAAATGTCCCTATTGATTTCGCAACGCTTGATTAGGGGCACTTGGGACACGTCGGTTTTTATGGCGACTAGAATTTAAGATTGAGACGTTTTTTTAC
Organism: Corylus avellana; assembly: GCF_965113065.1. Classification (NCBI taxonomy): domain Eukaryota; kingdom Viridiplantae; phylum Streptophyta; class Magnoliopsida; order Fagales; family Betulaceae; genus Corylus; species Corylus avellana. The sequence continues at coordinate 26,645,711 of NC_142492.1, forward strand.
TAAAGAGCGCCTCAAAAAGGGGACGTTTGGAACAAAGCGCCCCCTTTTTTAAAAGGGGGCGCTTAGTTGTGAAAAACGCCCCATTTTTAAAATGGGGACGCTTCCTAGGGAAGCGCACCCTTTTTTAAATGGGGGCACTTCCTAGGCAAGCGCCCCTTTTTTTAAATGGGGGCACTTCCTAGGCAAGCGCCCCCTTTTTTAAATGGGGGCACTTTCTAGGCAAGCGCCCCCGTTTTTAAATGGGGGCGCTTCCTAGGCAAACGCCCCCATTTAAAAAAGGGGGCGCTTCCTAGGCAAACGCCCCCAGTTAAAAAAGGGGGCGCTTCCTAATCAAGCGCCCCAATTTTAGAATGAGGGCGCTTCCTAGGCAAGCGCCCCCCTTTTTTAAAAGGGGTCGCTTGCCTAGGAGGCGCCCCTTTTTTAAAAGGGGTCGCTTGCCTAGGAAGCGCCCCTTTTTTAAATGGGGGCGCTTGCCTAGGAAGCGCCCCCTGTTTTAAATGGGGGCACTTACCTAGGAAGCGCCCTCATTATAAAAATGGAGCGCTCAGGTGGGCAAGAAAGGGGGCGCTTGCGTGTAAAGGGCCCCTATTTCTATATGGGAGCACTTCTACGCCGCAAAGCACCTTCAATAATTAATATATAGAGAAAATATTTTTCCCATGCAATCCATATATATTTTTTATATTCTCCTGATATACAATACGCAATACAATATTGTATTGCGTATTTTCTCCATAAATATTGAATTAATCCATAAATATTTTCTCCATTCATCAATCTCATACAATCTTTTATATATATATATATATATATATATATATATATATATATATATATATATCTCACAATACATATCTAATCCATATATACAATCTCATATCTCATAAGACATCTAAATCCAAAATGATGATGTCATAAACACAAACTGTACCACATCTTAAAGAGTTAACAAAAATTGTACCATAGATATGAAATAAAATAACCAAAACGATATCATAAACAAAAAGTGTACCACCTCTTAAAAGAGTTCACAAAAATTATATATTGCTCGTAAACGGCCAGTGTATTCTGCATTTTCCATGACCTTGTCATAAGCGTCGTCAGTTGCCCAATTTATTGATCCATGTGTCAAGCTTGAGCTTACTGCAGTGTCTTGTGAACTCAGAGCCCTCATCTTCTCCTATATTTATATAGAATATGGAAAAGTGTTACGCACCAACTAATCGACTCATAAAGACTTACAATATTATAGTGTTTTTGAAAAAATAAACACATGCATACACAAATTAAATATACAAGTTAATCACATACAACTTTGTCCTCAATGTTTGTATTGAGGAAATTGATATGTTACATGGTGAAATGCTTAGAATTTAATTTTTTGGAGCAGATAACTTTTTGGGAGGCATGTCTTACTCTTACTGATTATTATTTGAGACACCTTTTCCTTAGATTGCAAGATCGATGATTAGCTAAGAGTTTAGATTTGCCTTATTTGGTTTTGACTCTAAAATAAATTTTCTTTACTGTTTTACCTAGTGCCCATAAACAAATTTCAAAATGATACAGTAGTCAAAATTTAGCAGTAGAAAGGGACTTCAATGGAGTAGATCACTATTGATGATGCTATATATTTTTCTACCCTTTTCAACACATCCGTGCAAAGTATTTTCTCCAAATGAAAATATTATTTGATCTCAAATTTCTAGCTAGTATGTGTGAAAAGATTTTTGTTAGTTGAAAGTGGCACCTTAATTATCATGAGAAAAATACTTTAAAACTTATTTTTTTTCGAAAATCAGATGATTGACTAATAATTTCCTGATGATAAGATAAATTTTATGGCAAAGATAAGATCTATCTGGTGGATAAGACAATTAAAATTCAAAAAATGGCACCAATCTCGACGAGTAATTTTGGATAGTAAAGCAGACTATTCTGGCACTACCAATGAAGAGGAAAAACAAAGGAACATGCTAATAAAGGATAAGGAAAAACAATAAAATTAAAAAAAGAAAAGAAAAAAAAAAAGAGAAGGTATTACGAACGAACTGCACAGTGAAATCAAAACTGAATTAAATCTGAAAGAACACTACAAGACAACCACGGAGATTCTTCAAAATTGTGATTACTGCATTCAACAAACCAACTACACCCTAAAAGCAGAGAAAAATTTGCTGGATTTAAAATCTCTAATTCTCCTAAAAATCATAATACATCAAAAATCTGACTATTAGAATCCTAAATCGACAACTTAAAGAGACAGCAGATACAAAGAAAAACAGAGACAGAGAGAGACTCACTAGTACAGGAACGTAGAGAGAGGCAGGCCGGTTTCGACTAGAGAAGATGGCCGGTGGGTTGGCCAACCGTGCGGGTCACTGGGCGCCGGAGAGAGAGATAGGAAAATCGAGATTGAGAGAGGGGCAACTGGCGCTGTAGAGAGAGATATGGATCGATATATATTGAGGGAGAGGGGAGAGGCTAGGGATCAAAAATATATATCAGGATATATATATATATATCCTGATGCAGAGAGGGGGGACTGGCGGGCCACTCAGGGAGAGGTTAGGGAAAATATATATTGAGGGAGAAATTAAGTCTTAGAGCGGGAGCTGAGGAATCAAAAGGAAAATTAAGTTCCCGCTCGCAAAAACAAAAAATATGAATATATTAAAATTAAAAAACACTTATAAATTTATTTATAAAAATAAACAGTAAATACAAAAATTAAAATACATTTAAAAGAGACTTAAACTAAAAAATATATAAATGCAAAATCAGTTAATGTGGTTGTCTAGATTAAAAATTCATCTATGTGATATGAAAACAAAAATAATACTAATTCAGAAATTATCGGGATAGGCCACAATAATAATTTAATTCCTGTAATCAATTAAATTCTGTCAAAGTAGTTAACGGATTCCATTAGTGTATCACATCATTACCAATAAATACATGTCATTCTTATTTAAAAGTAAATAAATATATTAAATATATAAATTAATTTTAATATTAAAAAAACAATGAGGGCAGGGATCGGAGGGGGTGGCCAACAAGCCACCCCTAGAAATGGCCGAGAGTGGCGTGCGGCCACCCCTAGCCACCATGGGGTGGCCCGCGTCCCACCCCTTAGGTGGGGGTGGCCTTTGGGCCATCGTTGATTAATTTGGTTGGGGGCTGGGGGTGGTGCACGGCCACCCCCAGCAAAATCTGGGAGTGGCTCGACGGCCACCCCACTTGCGGAGTGGCACGCAAGGCACCCCAGGGTGGCCAAGGGTGGCTGCGCGCCACCCCAATGGGTCGAGGGTGGCGGCAAGCCACCAGGATGGCTCCTTGGCCACCCCTGTGGCTACCAACCGGCAACCAACCCATATTTAAAAATAAAAAATAAAATAATAATAATAATTTGTAAATTTTATGGGTATTAATTATCATTTCCCCCCAATGAACTACGACCACTCGATTACCATATACCCCTATCAACTACCAACTTTACATTACAACCCCGACCATCAAATTAAACTATATCCTTTCGCTACTAAAACCCACATTCCGTCCGCCAAGGTTGTTTAGTCGGACGGGATCAACCAGCCATCACGTACGTGCGACTAGTTCATAGGTAGGGATTCGGTGGTGAGTGGGTGGGCGTTGGGTTAGAATTAACGAAAAATTTCATAAGATTTATTTGAATTAAAGATATTGTACGGGGAGAGGGAAAATATTGAAGGGAAAATTAAGCTCACGCACTAACAAAAATAATTTCGGTGCGCCTACTATCCAGGCGCCCCTATTTAAGTGCGCCGGCTGGCAAGTATCCCTAATTAGGGGCGCCTACCAACTAGGCACCCTTAACAAAGGGCGCCTAGCTGGCAGGCGCCTCTAATTAAGGGCGCCTAGATGGCAAACTCCCCTAATTAAGGGTGCTTGCCAGCCAGGTGCACTTAATTAAGGGCACCTAGTTGGCAGACGCCCCTAATTAAGGGCGCCTAGATGGCAAGCGCCTCTAATTAAGGGCGCTTGCCAGCCAGGTGCACTTAATTAAAGGCGCCTAGCTGGCAGGCGCCCCTAATTAAGGGCGCTTGGATAGCAGGCGTCACGAATTAAGAGCGCTTGCAAGCCAGGTGCCCATAATTAGGGGCGCTTGCCAGCCAAGCGCACTTAATTAAGGGCACTTGCCAGCCAAACGCACTTAATTAAGTGCGTATAGCTGGCAGGTGCCCCTAATTAAGGGCGCCTGGATAGTAGGCGTCCCGAATTAAGGGTGCTTGTCAGCCAGGCACACTTAATTAAGGGCGCCTAGCTGGCAGGCGCCCCTAATTAAGGGCGCCTGGATAGCAGGCATCCCGAATTAAGGGCGCTTCCCAGCCAGGCGCCCTTAATTAGGGTTGCTTCCCAGCCAGGCGCACTTAATTAAGGGCGCCTAGCTAGCAGTCGCCCCTAATTAAGGGCGCCTGGATAGCAGGCGTCCCGAATTAAGGGCGCCTGGATAGCAGGCGTCCCGAATTAAGGGCGCTTGCCAGCCAAACGCCCTTAATTAGGGGCGCTTGCCAGCCAGACGCACTTAATTAGAGGCGCCTACCAGCTAGGCGCCCCTAATTAAGGGCGCCTAGATAGCAGGCGTCCCGAATTAAGGGCGCTTGCCAGCCAAGCGCACTTTATTAACTAAATTGGGGCATGTCCTATTGGAATGTCCCGAATTAAGGGGACGTTTTTCTGCGCAGGTGTTGCTAATTTTATTTTGTGTCGTTTACACAATAAAACGTCCCTATAAGGGGATGTTTTCTTAAAGCGCCTCTATTCCAAGCGTTACTAAACCTTGTTTTTTTTGTAGTGCTAGTCTAATATGCATTTTGCGTGCCTCTCTCTCTCTCTCTCTCTCTGTCTCACGCACGCACGGAGCAGTGGTTAAAAAATGCCGTTATCCATTACTGCAATTACTTCGAAGGTTTTGATTGCTTTTCCTTCTCTTCCAACTTCAAAGGCAAGAGAGTTTTCAGTTTTCTCACCTCTGCACATTCTCTTCTCTTCATTGCTCTTTCGTTGCTTAGAAAAATGTCATTTTAAGTTAACTTCTAAGCTTTATAATTCATAAAGCATTGTTTTTTGCATTACCCACTTCTTATTTGTGACTGATTTGCTCTCACAAACTGTAGATTGTTAAGCCCTGTACTTTTCCATTGAAGAATGATGGGAATATTGCTCATCCAAGAGCCAACGCATTCATGGCGTCTAGAAGTCTCAAATTCGTGGCTAATTCGGTTTCTGGGGATGGCAGTGTCTTGGTTGCTTTTAATGTGCCATTTCCTAGTGATTATTCTGAGCTTCTTGACCAAGTAATCTTCTATTACTATCTGTCTCTGCCATGTAATTTCATGGAATTTGTGTCATTTGATTTTTGGTGATTGCTTATATTGTTGAACGTTGGTAAAGTTGCAAGCTTGAGAATGATCTTGTGCAGCATGTACAAAAAATAGTTTCCTAGTTGCTATAAACATGTAAGACCTGTGTTATGGGTTGAAAAATCAAACATTTTGATGGGGTTGGGGTATATAAAATTGGTATTTTTATAGGAGTTTTAAAAATTTTTGGGGTTGCTGAAATCCCCCAATTGGACCAATATTGTTTACACTTCATCTGAGGTTGGTGGTGATGTGCAAATTTTAATTCAAGATTTACTCTATGTTTTAATCAAATAACACTACTTCATAATGGATGAATCAAAAACTTGAAGATGTATAGTCAAAGCTGAATGAAAAATGGATGAAGAATATAAACTCAATGGGAACCTCTTGGAATCTTAATTTGATTGGATTCATCCCCACCTCTCCCCTTATCCATTGTTAGTGTTTCGCCTGAATGGTTAGGGTCTGTTTGTGCCATATAATTTTCTTTGTCTTCTTCTTTTTTTCCTTCAATTTATTTATTTTACCTATAGTGGCTATTGCAGAACTAAAATTTGTATATTTTGGGCATCTAATAATGGACAGGCCAGAAATGCAACTGAATTGGCTTTGAAGGATAACAGACAGTTGATGGTGAGTTAGAGCTTGGAAATTCTCCCATGACAGAAAAATGAAGAGTTTAATGTAAATTTTAGGATTATTAGCATTTGTGACCAAAAAGTATCCATTACAGGAGATTGAATTCCCAACGGCTGGACTTGAATCTGTACCAGGTCCTCTCCATTTTCCTTCTGATTACAACCCTATCAAAACTCAATCACTTGCCCCTTTCCTCCACGTCCCATCACGGACCACCATTGTCTTGCCTTTTCCTCTCACCTATCTAATCAACCAATCCCAATGACTTTTCAAATTATGTTTTTATACTTATCATGCCTTATTTTTTATACGTGGCATTTCGATATATAAAATCGACTTAAATTTTATAATTTGAAAATTTATAATTTTAAAGAAATTACAAGTGATCTTGATCTGTTTTTATCTCATAGGATAATGACCCATTACTTGTGAAATAACTTTTAAAAAGAAAAATAAAAATTGGTATTTGTAACATTTATCGTGATTGATTCATGTATAAGAAGGGTGAATGAAAACTGCACACGGCGTGCTATGCATGCTGTGTGCAAAATTTTTTTTTTTTAATTATAAAAAAAAAAAAAAAAATTGCACGTGTGCTATGAATCACGGCTCGTATAAGAGGATTCATTCAAAAGGGGGCAAAAAAATTGAGAGGTTACTGATCAGGTTAGGAAGTAAAAGCAGCTTCAAGGCTTTTTACTTTATTTTATTTTCAAGGCTTTGACTCTTAAAACCAGCAGGCAAATAATCCATAATAACTAAATTTAACTATTATGAGCTAATTTTTTTTTATGTCCAATAAAGTAGCTACTTTAACATTTTTTTTTTCCTTATAACGTGAACAATAATTAGTCACTTCTACTTATTCACTATTTACATTACAAAGTTTTTTATTATTTTTTACTCTATTTCTTTCTTTCACTCTTTCTCTTTCTCTTCCTCTTCGTCTTTCTTTTACACTCTCTCCCACACAAAAGAATATGAAAAGAAAATAGATAATAAATAATGAATCTGTCAGGCTTGTATAAAAAAAAAAAAAAAAAATAGCAAATAAAGAAAAAATGTTTGATGTATGTAACGATAAAAATGAATGGAGTAAATGAACCCCGTCAATAAATATTTCGATCACGTACTAACGCGTGTCAAAAGTTATATATATATATATAAGTCTTAGCTTTTTAAAAATGAATTAGGGTAAATTCTAGTAGGTTTTCAAAAAGTTGACGCCGATATTACAAATCAAAATGTAAGGGGAGTTTATTGGAAAGAGAAATGCTTGACTTCATTAAAAAGTTTATCTTTTGGCCATTTTTAATCTTAGGTGGCATGAACAATTTTCTAAAAATTTATTAATTTATTGTTTAAAATCTATTAATTTTAAAATGAATCACACCACTTAAGATTAAAATGACAAAAAAAAAAAAAATAAACTTTTTAATGAAGCTAAACATTTCTCCACCTGAAATGATGGGGCTTAACTTCAAACATCTGTCAATTGTTTGTTGGTTTGTTTGAATACACCTGCAAATTAAATTGTCTTTAATTATTGTTGTTGATAATGATTAAATTGTCTTTAATATAAAATCTAAGTTACGAATGCTACCTTTACGTACCTTCCTTGTCCGCTTTGCAACAACAGTCATAGACTCATAGGGATGGGGGGCAACCGCCATTTGGTTGTTCAGCTACATGCTTCGGCCCAAAAAAAAATATAATAATAATAGACATGGTGAGACAGTGAGACTTACATGCCTTCACTCGAGTCGAGTTGAATTATGATTTGATTTTATTAAAATGAAAAAAAAATTATTTAAAATAAATATTTTATGTGTTGGACCTTATCAACGCCAACTAAAAGAAAATTTAAGTGCATACGTGAAGAAAAATATTAAAGTATTAATTAAATAATTAAATTTATTTTTTTTCTATAAAGTCAAGCTTATGAAAAAATAATAATAATTTAACACTAACACATAAATTTTTTTTATTTCAAGAGTCGAACCAATGCTATAATATTTACTTAACCATATAAAAATTGCATTGAAACTACTTGACGGTGTGTTGATATTATATCTTTGAGTCCTGATTCATAGCATACGAAGTGCTTAGCACGCCTGTGCAATTTTATTTTTTTTTAATTAAAAAAAAAAAATTTTACAAGCACGCCGCGTGCTGTTTTCATTCACTCAATATCTTTGAGAAGTGGGTTTCAAATAAAATATAAATAATGTCAAGGCATTATAATTATTCCAAGGAAAAATATAAAGGAAGGGACAGATGGTATCTTCATGGGTCCCATTTTAATAAAATATATCCATATAGTTGACAATTGATGGTTTTATAAGTGACCCGGTGTCCCGTTTCGTCCCTTTTTCCACCTAAAAATCAAATCGAAAGCGGAAGTGCGTAGGTTCCCTTTTTTGTCTTTTCTTTTCTTTTAGAATTTTTTTTTTCTTTTTTTCTTTTTTCTAAGCAGCTTTAAGAAAAGTTCACAAAGAGATAAAAGATATGAGAATCTTATCGACAATAAAATCCACTCTTGCTCTCGGGTCTACTAATCGGATTGACAATTGACATTCCAATAATTAATGGAAGATCTATATATTTGGAGAGACTAATGCTCAGTTTATTTTCTTGAAAAATGATTTGATTTGAAAATTGCTTTGTATGAAAGATTAGTGATGATTGATGGCCTTTTTGGCAAAGGTTGGCGACTTCTAGCAAATTATGATGGTAGATTTCGCCGCGACCTCCGGGGGCAATTAAAAATGTTCGGCAACTTTCAATGAATTCTAGTAGAGGATTTCGGTGTCCTCCAGCGGCAGCGAGTGACCTCCCGAGTACAAAACATTAAAAAATAGAAGCAAAAAATTCAAAAGAAGTTTCACGTCAAAACAAACAAAACCTAAGATTCTCTAAAATTTCAAGTTTTTGTAAAATGTAATGAATTATGCTACGTATTACACCATTATCTTATCCCATCCCACTAGCTGATTTGACGGTGTCTATTTGCCCTTGAATTTTTTTTTTTTTTTTTTTTTTTTATTTGATTTGATATTAGCTCTACCTACCATTTTGTATTATCTTCACCTACCACAATTTCTTATAAATATGGATCATTTGTATTGTAATTGATGGTTCAGAAATAAGAGTAAGATGCAGCTCTTTGGAGTCTTCCCTGTCTAACACCAGACCACCTATAAAATATCTTGTCTCAATTTCTCTCTTTATTTTGCTTTAATAAATAACACCTAAAGTGTTTTTTTTTTTTTTTTCAATTGAGAAATGTTTGGCTTTATTAAAAAGTCCATCTTTTGGTCATTTTAATCCTATGTGGCATGGTCCATTTTAAAATTAAAAGATTTTAAACAATAAATTAATAGATTTATGAAAAATTGACCTTGCCACCTAGGATTAAAATGGCCAAAAGAAAAACTTTTTAATGAAGCCAAGCATTTCTCTTTTCAATTTTAAGTTTTAACACAAAAATCCTTGGAAAATTTGAATTGGGTCCTTTTGTTAGTTTTTCGGCGAAATTGTGTCATTGTTGGTGCCACGTCAGTTAGCATTTCTGCTACATCACATTTAAATATTAATTTTTATTAAAATGAAAAATCTTTATAAAAAAACCCACTATTTTCTTTTTTGGCTTTTTTTTTTTTTTAAGATTTTCCTTTTTAATTAAAATTATTGAAAAGTTAAAACAAATTATTTTAATAAATTTTGGCGAAAATGCTGACGTGACATGAATAGACGGCACATTTTTGGCCTAAAAACTAACAGAATGACGTATTTCAAATTTGCAAAGGACTCATGCAGCTAAAATTGGGTGTTAACCAAGGGATTTATCTCAAAATTTTCATTAATTTTTCATAGTATTATGAATTTATTAAGGATGGAGATATAGTATATGTAGCATTACTCTTGACTTTTGAGTAATTTAAAAGAGTAGGGCGTAGAGTTCACCTTTTAAGATAGAATATTTACATAATTGATCTCATGAGTTTGATCGGATAACTTTGAGTATTGAGCCCACTTATTTGAAATAGGTGGTTCTTAATCCTAGAAAACCTTATTTCCTACAAATCAAGGAACATTTTCACCTATTCTGTCCTTAATTTTTGTTTTTGGTAAAGTCCACATACTCCTTCAAATTATCATCTAATTGATAATGTTCCCTCCAAACTATCAAAACATTGTCAATATCCCTTAATTCTATAGGAAAAAGATAAAAATGCTCATATATATTTTACAATAAGATAGAAATACCCCTATAAATTTGAAAAAAATAATAATAATTCTTTTAAAAAAACGAAAAAATTTAAATTTAAAAAAAACACAATTTTTTTTAAAAAAATTTTTTGTTTAAACGAATTTTTTTTAATTTTAAAAAAATGAAATTTCCATTTAAAACGGATTTTTTTATTTAAAAGAATTAAAAAATAAAATTAAAAATTTCAATTTTTATATAAAAAAAAAATCAAAAATTTTAATTTTTTTTATAAAACAAAAATTAAAAAATATAACGAAAATTTTAATTTTTTTTTAATTTTAAATTGGGCCAACCACTTGAATTTTTTTATTTTATTTTTTAGTTTTAGGGTTTTTTTTTTTTTTTTAGAAGTTTTATTATTTTTTGTTTTTATTTTATATACTAAGGGTAGTTTCATTATTGGAGACATTGATAATATTTTAGTAGTTTTGGGGGAAGACATTGTCAATAGAGTGGTATATAGTTTGAGGGGTATGTTGACTTTTTTTTTTTCTTTTTTTTTAAGCACAAAACGATTCAAACAAAAATACAATGTTAAAAATAAAAACAACAAATCAAAAAATAATCTAATCTTCTGTATTTTGCGCTAAAAGCTAAAAAAATAAACGCACAAAACGATTTCTGAAGCAGGCAACGAATCCGTCTTATGTGAATAGCAACCGACGGATGCCATTAAAGGAGGAGCACCGACAAATTAATTATGTTAAATTAATTGCTACTTCATATATATGAATAGGATCTGGCTTACATGCTGTTATGAAAATAATAACATGTATGCTATAGTTAAATCAATGATCAAGATTAAATCTTAAAGTTGACTTAATTTTATAAGCTTTTAATAAGAGAGAAAATAAAGAGAAATTTTGAGATATTCAATCTTAACCATTGATTAAACTACAGCATATCCATATGAATATATGCCACATTGCCACATCAGCTAGCAACTAGTACTGTTTTTTCTTGGATTGCAGGTTACCAATCTTGACTGCTTTGGAACAATAGTCAGAGGACCCAACCATGATTAATTTGGTTGTTCAGCAACATGCTTTAGGCGCAGTAGTGTTTTCTCTTCTACATGGACCTGGTTGTCCCTTATTTAGAATGGTCATTTCACCTTTTTTTTGGACCATTCTACCTTTATAGAAAGCAGAATCAGTGTTTTTTCATTTTCTTTGAAACGAGAGGATGGATCTTTCTCCCTTTATTACTCTCGTCCACTCTCTTCACATAACTTTGTTTGTTGAATGATGACTAATTACCTGATTAGGTTAGAGAGCTATTTTATTTATTTATTATTATTATTACATAAAACCGGTTGACAACTCAAACAATAACCCTAAAACAACTTAAGGACGGTACGTGTAAAAACAAAGTAACAAAGAAACCAGCAAAAATCGGTCGGATAAATGACGCAATCATTAAGAAAACCAAAGCGTCGCGGCTTACCGAGCAATTGCTTGATTGGACTCAAAAGTAAATTGATTGAGAACCAAACTTCTATTGGCACATTAATTATGTATAAATGGTATATAATAATGAAGCAGCATGACCAAGAAGGCTTGTTGGATCCATATAACTAAAATCTGAAGAAAAAAAATAAAAAATAAAAAGGTACCTTACTTAGATTTGAAGACAAAGCAACAAATTCTGATGTAACGTAATGGAGCTAGCTACCACACAAAAATATTTTTGATAACTTGAACAACCGCACTCCAAGGCGTCAAATTTAGCCCACGTGTCAAGCAAATTAACCAAACATATCTTTTGAACTCAATACCACAAACAAACAACATTTTACAATAAAAAAGCCATAGCCATGGAGATCGAGCAGGAGAGAGAGAGAGAGAGGAGAGAGAGAGAGAGATGGAAAAGAGTAAAGTACTGATTGTAGGGGGAACTGGGTATCTTGGAAAGAGGTTGGTGAAGGCAAGTTTAGCTCAAGGGCACGAGACATACGTGCTTCATAGACCCGAGATTGGTGTGGACATTGACAAAGTTCAAATGCTTTTGTCGTTCAAGGAGCAAGGAGCTCATCTTGTGTCCGGTTCCTTTGCCGACTACCAGAGCCTAGTTAATGCCGTCAAATTAGTTGATGTTGTTATCAGTGCAATCTCCGGCGTCCACTTCCGGAGCCACCAAATTCTCCTTCAACTTAAGCTTGTTGATGCAATCAAAGAGGCTGGTAATGTTAAGGTACATAACACCATCTCTCTCTCTCTCTCTCTCTCTCTCTCTCTAATATAATATAATATATATAAAGGTGAGAAGTGAGTATAATAATATTGACAGAGATTTTTGCCGTCGGAGTTCGGCACCGATCCGGCGAGAATGGCGGATGCATTAGAACCAGGAAGAGTGACATTTGATGACAAAATGGTGGTAAGGAAAGCCATCCAAGACGCAAAGATACCTTTTACGTTTGTTTCCGCAAACTGTTTTGCTGGTTACTTTCTTGGTGGTCTGTGCCAACCTCGTAAGATCCTTCCTTCAAGGGATTCTGTGCTTTTGTTGGGAGACGGCAACGTCAAAGGTATTTCCTTAGGAGAAACTACCTCTCCCTCTTGTATTCATGGGGAAATCATAATTTTTTTTTTTTTTCTTTTGTGTGAGTAGTTCAAATTTACACCGGTTTATGTAAAATAAAAATAGTCTTATTAAACTTAATTTCATACAAAGTCCTTAAGTCATAACGATATACAAAAGTTACATGTTAAAAAGAACTTAATTCAATTAATCCCTTTTGAATACAATTTTTTTTTTTTAGTTTGTCCATAGTATAGAAATTAAGGACACAAATTTCTTACAAATCAGCTTCTAAAAGTGACACGTGTTCTTAGCTAATGTTCCCTCCAAATTAATGAGAAATTAATATTTATTCAATAGCATGTACTTCTCACATGCTTTTTTAATAGCTTAAAGGACATATGTCGCTTTTAAAATGTGGTTTATAGGAGTTTCTTACAAATTACCCATTGTGAAAAAATTTATGTCTAGAAAATAACATTTTTATAAGAATTTTTTTTAAAAAAAAATGTTATTTTCTTGCCAAACAACACCCCCCCCCCCCAACTATTAAAGTAGGTCCACCCTTGCTTGTATTTTTTTTTTTTTTTGGAACAAATACTCGATTAATCTTATTGCTAATGATCAGAAAGTGGGGTTAAGGCCCCTACAAACAATCAAGAGAAAGAGCTAAATGCTCCTTCATTACAATGTCATGAATACAATTTGGAGTAAGGTTCCTCCAAACTCTATCACCAACATCTTGTATGGCTGCTTTCGCCAACCTATGAGCAGCCTCATTTGCTTCCCTAGGAACATAAACACAGGACTAGGGGTGCAAAGGCGGTTACGGTTAGCGGTTAGTGGCAATAACCGCTAACCGTAACCGCCTTAGCGGTTAGTAGATTTCACTAACCGCAACCGCTAACCGCTTAGCGGTTAACCGCCGGTTAGCGGTTAGTGAAATAGATAACCGCCCGCTAACCGCTTTTTTAAAATTGGGCTTTTTTTTTTTTGGCTTTCTTTAGGGCTTTTTGGGCTTTTTTTTACCCTCATTTTTTTTTTCTTGTATTTTTAATATCTTCTTGGGCCCAATTGCTATAAAAAGAGCCTATATTGAAAAATCAAAAATATTTGACCCAAAATTTACATTTACTTGTACTTTTAAAAAAAAAAGTAAAATTCAAAAATATTAAATCATAATCGGTTAACTTTTTTTTAAACAAATAAAAAATAAAAATTCAACACAACATACAAAAAAAAGTTCAGAATTCAGACAACTGTCACAACATATAAAAAAAGTTCAACAGAAAGCATATAAAATAAGTTCAAATAAAACATTAAATGATACAAATACATTTATACTTCAATTGTGATTATAAGTAACACATTGTTAAATCTAATGTCAATTACTTAATTTGATATTATATAATTATATAGTCTCATTAAATTATACCATATGATTCATGTGATTAATTATTTAAATTCTTATCATATTTACTTATAATCTTTTTTCTTTGAATTGAACTTAATATCTAATGGTAAATGGTAATGTTCAAACTCCTAAATCCTAAATTCCTAAAGTATCTAATAATGCTTTAATTAAATTGTAGACTTGTAGTTATAAGTAATATATTGTTTAATTCAATTGAATCAATTGTGATTATCATTGTACATGAATCATATGATTAACTTGTAGACTTATGACTTATGAGTTATGTCATATTATATATGTATTATTTATTATTATATAATCATATGATTTAATGATCAAGTCATCATGTAATATAATCATATCAATTATAGTGATAATATATAAATTACTAAAATTATAATGATAATACATTAATACTTAAATTGTGTTTATAAGTAACACATTGGTCATTGTTTAATCCAATGTCAATTACTTAATTTGATATTATACGAATCATATCATCATTGTACATTAATAATATGATTCACTTGAAGTCTTTAATAAAGTATTTGGATTATCATTGAATCATATGATTAAGTATTGATATTATACATTTATATTATTCATATACATATGTAGACTTATAAGTTTATAACATACATTGGAAATAAGTCTCTAGATATTTAATTGTTGTATTAGTATGAATTGGTATACTTATGAGTTATGTTATATTATATATGTATAATTTGTTATTATATAATCAAATGATTTAATGATCAATCTCATGTGATATAATCAAATAAATTATAGTGATAATATATTAATACTTAAATTGTGATTTAATTATTTTTAAAAAAAAATTGTGATTTAATGATCAAGTGATTATATGATATAATCATATAAATTATAGTGATAATATATTAATACTCAAATTGTGATTTAATTATTTTAAAAAAAAAATTGTGATTTAATGATCAAGTGATTATGTTATATGTATAAACATTTTTATAATTATAATTATAAAAATATATTATATAAAAAGGCGGTTAGCGGTTAGCGGTTACGGTTAGTAGACCCAATAACCGCTAACCGCTAACCGCTAGGCGGTTATAGCGGTTAGGCGGTTAGCGGTTAATGCGGTTAGGCGGTTATGCGGTTAGGCGGTTGGCGGTTATAACGGTTAGCGGTTAGCGGGCGGTTAAAAACCGCCCGCCTTTGCACCCCTACACAGGACCACCTTGGGAATGTCTGTAGCAGATTCTTTGTATCGTCCACTAGATGTCCGAACCGGCTCCACGTGGTCATAGATGAATTGATAGCATCCACTATCTGCTTGGCATCTCCCTCCACAATAACAAGTTGCAATCCCAGCTCCCTCATCAAACGGACAGCATGAAATGCTCCTAGAGCTTCCCCTGTTGCAGACTCCAGGGAACCCCTTCTTGTTTTGCTCATTGCCGCTACAACCTGCCCTCTCTCTTCCCTTATGACAATTCCAATTCCCATTATATTTTGGGTTGTGTCAAAAGCCACGTCCCAATTCGCCTTAAAGCTTCCTGTCTCCGGAGCTTGCCATGATTTCCCCCTGTCTGCAGGACTCACCTTCAAACTTTGGGGGACGCGATCTTGTTGCTGTTTGAACTCCAGCAAGCTCTCAACAGATTTTTTGACGATCTCATTCGGGCTAGAGAAGTGACCTTCATGGATCCAAGTATTGCGCCTGAACCATAGCTGTCGAGCAAGAGTCATGAACAACATAATATCATCCATATTACATCTTCGAAAGATATTTTCAGCTAGCTGCATAAAATTGGTTTCCTCCTGCCCCCATTTTTGGAACACACGACAACTATTGCCCCATGCATCCGAAGCTGCCGGGCATCCCCATAGGACATGCAGGACCGTTTCTGGCTCCTTTTCGCATATGGGACACCTCGGGTCTCTCACCACTTGTCTCTTGAGTAGATTCTCCATGGTTGGAAGCAGATTATGGCAAGTTCTCCAGAGAAACGTTTTAGCAGCATTTGGGATGAGCAGCTTCCATAGTTGTTTCCATAAGAAACTCTGCTCCTTCGGTTGTGAGCTGCTAGGACACTTACTATTATCCAATTCATTGGCTAGATGATAGGTGCTTTTGACCGTGAATGTCCCCAGATTCGTTCCCCTCCATATCCGGACATCTGCCTGACTCGTGTGGCTGATAGCTATGGAAGATATCACCTTTATCTCCTCCTCAGTGAAGATTTGTGAAAGCAGAGTATGATTCCACCCTTCGGAATCCAAATCAAAAAGTGCACTCACCTTGCTACTTGGTTCTATCACCGTCGGTGGGGAGTGGGGCTTATATGTGGATGGATATGGGATCCATTTGTCCTCCCAAATATTAACCAATTGCCCATTGCCAATTCGCCAGATCGTTCCCTCTTCAATAATCTCCTTAGAGCCATATATACTGTGCCAAGCAAGGGATGGTTTCGAGGTCAACTTTGCATCCATAATTGATGTATTGGGGTAATATTTGGCTTTAATAATTCTAGCAGTGAGTGTGTCCGGGGCTTGTAATAACCTCCAATATTGCTTTGCTAGAAGGGCCTTGTTAAAATTCACCAAATCTCTAAATCCCAAACCCCCATGGTCTTTTGACATCCCCATTTTGCTCCATCTCATCCAATGAATACTACGCTCTTTCCCTTGAGAATTCCACCAAAACTTCTGCATCAATGAGTTAATCTCGGAACATAACCCTTTCGGTAGGAGGAAGATATTCATGCTATATGACAGAATGGCTTGGATCACCGCTTTGAGTAAGATCTCCTTTCCAGCCTGTGACAACAATTTTACTTTCCAATCTCCAAGGCGTCGACTTACTTTGTCTTTAATACCTTTGAATGCCTGATTGCGGGATTTGCCTACAAGAGCCGGTAGGCCAAGGTACTTGTCATATCTCTGATTTTCTGAAATCCCAGACAATTCCAATATCGCCTTCTTCTATTCCGGGGGAGTATTGCGACAAAAGAATATTGACGTTTTGGCCTGATTTAACCGTTGCCCAGATGCCTTCTCGTACATAGATAGAATTTTTGTCAAGCGATGCCAATGAGTCGGGGTCGCCTTACCAAAAAGTAAGCTATCGTCTGCAAAGAAAATGTGGTTTATCCGAGGTCCTTTTTTGGAAGTAGGGACGCCGGGCAAATCACCATTTCTTTCAGCCTGTGCTAAAAGGGAACTGAGAGCTTCTGCACATAACAAAAACAAATAAGGTGAGATGGGATCCCCTTGACGGATACCCCTTGAGGGGGTAATCTTGCCTGTAGGGGATCCATTCACAAGGACCTCATAGGTAACTGAGCTCACACACATCATAATCATGTTGATCCATCGCCTATCAAAGCCCATCTGACACATAACAGCCTCCAAAAAATCCCATTCCACCCTGTCATAGGCTTTGCTCATATCGAGCTTTACAGCCATATAACCCACTTTACCCCACATCCTCGAGTGCATCGTATGTAACGTCTCATAAGCGGCCAAAATGTTGTCCGTTATGAGTCGGCCCGGTATGAATGCACTTTGAGTATTGGAAATGATTTAAGGGAGCACCACTTTGAGTCTATTTGCAAGGGTTTTGGATATCAGCTTATAAAGTACATTGCATAGACTAATTGGCCGGAATTCGGTCACACAAGATGGGTTAGCATTTTTCGGAACTAAAGCAATATACGTCAAATTGAGTTCTTTATTCAGGCAACCATTATTTAAAAAATGGATTACATTTTGGCTAACCTCTCCTCCAATAGATGCCCAATTTTTTTTGGAAAAAACTAGCTGAAAAACCATCCGGGCCAGGTGCTTTTAGGGGGTCCATTTGCATGAGTGCTCTCCCCACCTCTTCAGCCGTGAACTCCTGTAGAAGTGAGTCGTTCATGGCTGGTGTGACGCATGGTTCCATGGACGTTAGGACTGGCTCCAATTGTCTAGGTCCACTAGTGGTGAACAGCTCTTGAAAGTATCGGACAAAAGCATCACCAATGCTTGTTTGGGTGTCCCATCTACTTCCTTGAGTATCTGAAATCTCCAACAGCCTGCTTGATTTTTTCTTTTGACTTGCACAGGCATGAAAGTACCTAGAGTTCTTGTCCCCAAATTTCAGCCAAGCTTCCTTCGCTCTTTGTCGCCAATAGAGGTCATCTTCAGATTGTGTCGCCGCCAATTCAGCTTTAAGTCTGGAAATTTTATGGCTGGCCGTGGCTTCTGAACTTGATTGGGCAGTAAGCAATTCTGCGGAGAGTTGCTTTATTTTCTGTTCCACATGCCTCCCATTCTTCCTCTGCCACTCCAACATACCCTGCTTGCTGGCATTTAATTTTCCTTTCACTGAATTCCAATTCCCCGGATGAGGAGTCTTGACCCGCCAAATTTTTTTGATGACTTCTTTGCACTCATTATTTTCTGCCCATTTTGCTTCATACCGGAATCTCCGCCTTCTTCTACAAAATTCTATACCCCCATATATGTCGATAAAAAGTGGAAGATGATCTGAAAAAACAGCAACTTGAGTGGAAACTTCCACTTTAGGGAACCGGACCATCCATGCATGGTTAGCCACCACCCTATCGAGCTTCTCCATCGTGAAGCTTTCCGCATCTCGCCCATTATTCCATGTGCACAGTGGACCCCGTCTCTCAACCTCATGTAGAGCACAAAAATCAAGAGTGTCCCTAAACTTTTCCATAAGGTAATTCGGCCGTCGTTTCCCTCCTACCTTTTCGGAATGATCAAGGATTTCATTGAAATCCCCTGCGCACACCCAAGGTCCGGGTGCTAGGGACTTTAGGTGTCTCATTAGGCTCCAACCTTCACTCCTCTTATGCTACTCCGGGTGCCCGTAAAATCCAGTGAATGTCCATGGTCCAATTGTGGGTGTTGACACGATGGCATTAATATGCCTCTGACTATAGTTTTGGATTTCAACACCTAATCCTTCCTTCCAAAGCAACGCCAAACCTCCACTTCTTCCTACACTATCCACCGCTAGCAAATTTTCAAAACCAGCTCTTTGTTTGATCACCGCCATTTTATTATTACGGAGTTTGGTTTCCATGAGGAAAACCAAATCGGGACACTTCTCTTTTACCTTCCGGCAAAGCTCACGAACTGTCTCCGGGTTCCCAAGCCCGCGACAATTCCAACACAATATTTTCATTCCGGTCGGCGGGGCTGTGATCCAGACCCCGCCACTCCCGAACCATTAGAATGAACCTCCTTCTCATCGTATAACCCAAGAGCAGTAGCACTTTTGTTTTTCATTCGTCTCTTTGAGCTCGAGAGCGCTTTATTATTGGCTCCCTCTTTAACCCCAAGTAATGTTCTCTTCCCATGCAAAGGTGATGTGTGAACCTCATTTGAGTTTGGGATACCAATCCTAGCACGTCTCTTCCAGGTTGGTTCCACGTGTGAATTTTTTCCACCTTCTGCCTGAATCAGCCCTCCACTCTTCTCCAATCCCATTCTGCCCGTTGCTTGACCAGGTGGCATATTTCCTGCCTTAGGAAAGTTCCCTTCTTTGCATGTACCAGCTGTTCCATCATTAATGCTCACGTTGGAGAAAATTTGTTCGAATTTTCCTTTTAAAAATGCCACCTTCTCCGATTCCAGACTTGATTCTTTCCTTCCTTGATTAGCCTTCATCGCGGCATGCAGATTTCCGTTACCATCAACTTCCAACGAATCCGTGATTCCAGGCTCCTTCATTGGCGTTATGATCCGATCAGCATTTAACGTTCCTGGAATCTCGCCCGTCATAATTCTTGGCTCATTATTGTGCACCTCCGTCGCCATCGGTGGAGCACCACCTTCCGTCCTGTTTCGCGGCCCCCCGGAGGAGTTAAGTCTACCGTCTGTGAGAGCGGCGTCTCGCCTCCACTGTTCTCGGAGGATCTACTGCCCTTTGTTCCACTTCCCCTCTCTCCCACCGAAGCCTTTTGACCCCGGCCCCTCTCGCCTTCCCTCCATTCCGGCTGATGAGAATGTGAAAACTCTCTCCTTCGGCGTGGAGACGGGACACGCAGCCAAGGGCCATACTGCATCTCCTTCTCGTTGGCCCTATGTCCCCCTTTTACTTGACACCCCTCCTAACCATGCCAGATTTTACCACAATCATAGCAATGTTTGGGAAGTTTCTTGTATTGAAACGCAATCAGAGTCTGTTTGCCAAGAAGCTTGATGACTCTTCCTCTCGCCAGAGGCTTAGTGATATCAATTTGTATACGAACTTATAGGAACTCTCCCCAACCCACTCCATTCTCGTCTGTGTCTACTTCCTCCACTGTTCCCACTGTTGCCCCTATTTGGAGACCGACCTCCTTTCCCATACAAACCAGCGGAAGATTGCGCATTCTCACCCAGAAAACAGCGTGTTCAAAACCGATCTCAGATGGAGGCGATAAGCCGTCAAAATCTTCGATTGAGAAAAGGATTCCCTCAAAAATCCATGGCCTACCCTCCAATACTCTTATCTTGTCCCATTCATTCTCAAACTCAAGTAAAAAGAGATTTTCTCCAAGAACTTTAAACGATAGATGACCCGAAGGACGCCACCCTTTGATCAAAGTTCTTTTGATCACCTCTTTGCCCACGTAACGCTCCGATAGCAATTTGCCCACCAAACAGAATTGGCCTCTGGAAACGACCTCCTCCACCGTCTGCGGTTGGATCTCTAATTCCGTTGCTTCCCCTTCATCAAGGGATAATTTTCCCCATAGTTTTGCCAGGTCCTCCGCCATTACTTGAATAACTCCAACTCTCCAATACTATCTCACAATGCAGTACGCACCAGTAGTACTACTCCACAATCTGAGTGACGTGGAAAATTTCACTTCTACTCTGGGTTGACCCAGAGAGAAAACATAAAAGTGTACCCTTGCTTGTATTATTGTATAGTGTTGAAAGCCTAAAAAGGGTAATTTTTTAGAAAAAAAAAAAATCATAACCAGTTATGAGGGCTCAGTAAAAATCATAACCAATTATATATAAATCATTAATGTATTCAAATTCATTGTTGCTTTATATTGGTTCTATTGTGCTTTGAATATTTCCTATATGTTATATCTATATTTTTGTTTCATTAATTAGTTGTACATGAATTAATATATAATATTCCTTGTCTTATTAATTTGGCAGCAATTTATGTTGATGAAGATGACATAGCCATGTACACTATCAAAACCATAGATGATCCTCGAACTCTTAACAAGACAGTA
Source organism: Corylus avellana (assembly GCF_965113065.1). NCBI lineage: Eukaryota > Viridiplantae > Streptophyta > Magnoliopsida > Fagales > Betulaceae > Corylus > Corylus avellana. Next base: position 26,667,203 of record NC_142492.1, read on the forward strand.
TATATTAGGCCCCCAAAAAACATTTTATCTCAAAGAGAAGTTGTTGAGATTTGGGAGAAACTTATTGGCCACGACTTGCACAAGTCTTCGATATCCAAGGAAGACTTCCTAGCTTCCATAGAAGGTGAGATTGGTGCCTCTTTGATTTTATAATAGTGGATATTTCATGTGTAATTAAGTAGCTCAAAAATACTAATTTAAAATTATGGAGTCTAATCTCAAGGATATTTTGAAAGATAATTAACTATGATCATGATAATTAATTGGAAAGGATAGAAAGGACTTAACACTCTAAATTAATAAATACTCTTGTTGCAAATACACCTTTAAACTTTAATTTGAGACATTTGGCTCTTTCAAACTATCCTTTTGTTACAATTTGCACAATCCATTTTACACCCTGAAGCTATACCACTTTTTTTTTGCCCTTAATATTTAAAAACTAGCAATGATTTTGATTTTGATTATAATATATAATTTAAACCAAATTATATATATATGATTTTGATTGCTTCCCATATGATATATCAATGGTCTCAATGTATATATGAATGGTTTTAATTATGTTTGGATTTTTTTTCTTTTCTTTAAAGTTTCCTGACTTTGTGCTGTTTTCTTTCATGTTTGCTAAATTAAGGACAAGAGTATGCGGAGCAAGTTGCATTCATACATTACTATCATGTTTTTTACGAGGGATGTCTTGCAAATTTCGAGATTGGAAAGGATGCAGGAGAAGCTTCTCAGCTTTATCCAGAGATTCACTACACTTCTGTCGAGGAATACATGAAACGTTATTTATAATTAACTATATATATATATATATATATATATATATATACCTTGGACACGACCATTATGTATGTATTAATACTTCTGTTGATTTACTACTTGTAAAAGAACTGTCGGTCTCTAATTCTATCTATCTATGTATTCTCTTGAAAAATAAATTAAGATCCTTTTCTCTTAATTCTCTCTCTCTCAAATAATTATACTCTTATATTACACCTTTTTTTTTTTTTTTTTTTTTAGCAAACTCTTGTATTACTCAAATGAGCAAACCATTGAGACTTGGGAGAAATGCTATTTCCCAAAGACTTTTCCAAAATTTTGTTTTTCAAATGCTTTTATTTACTAAAAAATAAATCACATGAGATGATGATACATTCGTTCAAAAAATAGTTTTCATTTTTAAATTGTGTAAAACATTTTTTAAGTTGAAGTTTATCTTTCTCAAACTGCCAATATTTGCCGAACTTCTACCGAGATTGCCAAAAGTTGCAAACCATTTTATGCCGTCACTCATTTTTTTGACCTATTTTTTAAAATAATAAATTTAAGAGATATACTAGAATCCAATATAAATTTTTTTTTAGATTATAGCATTTCTCTAAATTCAATTACATCGTGACAAAGCATTTGGAAATTAAATTTTGAAAAAAGAAAATTCGAAAGTGTTGGGAGTTCTCTTGGCATTTATATACTTTCTAGTCTAATATGCGTCATGCGTGCCTCTCTCTCTCTCTCTGTCTCACGCACGCACGGAGCAGTGGTTAAAAAATGCCGTTATCCATTACTGCAATTACTTCGAAGGTTTCGATTGCTTTTCCTTCTCTTCCAACTTCAAAGGCAAGAGAGTTTTCAGTTTTCTCACCTCTGCGCATTCTCTTCTCTTCATTGCTCTTTCGTTGCTTATAAAAATGTCATTTTAAGTTAACTTCTAAGCTTTATAATTCATAAAGCATTGTTTTTTGCATTACCCACTTCTTATTTGTCACTGATTTGCTGTCACAAACTGTAGATTGTTAAGCCTTGTACTTTTCCATTGAATAATGATGGGAATATTGCTCATCCAAGAGCCACCGCATTCATGGCGTCTAGAAGTCTCAAATTCGTGGCTAATTCGGTTTCTGGGGATGGCAGTGTCTCGGTTGATTTTGATGTGCCATTTCCTAGCGATTATTCTGAGCTTCTTGACCAAGTAATCTTCTATTACTATCTTTCTCTACCATGTAATTTCATGTAATTTGTGTCTCTTGATTTTTGGTGATTGCTTATATTGTTGAACATTGGTAAAGTTTCAAGCTTGAGAATGATCTTGTGCTGCATGTACAAAAAATAGTTTCCTAGTTGCTATAAACATGTAAGACCTGTGTTATGGGGTGAAAAATTAAACATTTTGATGGGGTTGGGGTATATAAAATTGGTATTTTTATAGGAGTTTTAAAAAAATTTGGGGTTGCTGAAATCCCCCAATTGGACCAATACTGTTTACATTTCATCTGAGGTTGGTGGTGATGTGCAAATTTTAATTCTTGATTTACTCTATGTTTTAATCAAATAACACTACTTCATAATGGATGAATCAAAAACTTGAAGATGTATAGTCAAAGCTGAATGAAAAATGGATGAAGAATATAAACTCAATGGGAACCTCTTGGAATCTTAATTTGATTGGATTCATCCCCACCTCTCCCCTTATCCACTGTTAGTGTTTCGCCTGAATGGTTAGGGTCTGTTTGTGCCATATAATTTTCTTTGTCTTCTTCTACTTTCTTTTTTTTTTTTTTTTCCTTCAATTTATTTATTTTACCAATAGTGGCTATTGCAGAACTAAAACTTGTCTATTTTGGGCATCTAACAATGGACAGGCCAGAAATGCAACTGAATTGGCTTTGAAGGATAACAGACAATTGATGGTGAGTTAGAACTTGGAAATTCTCCCATGACAGAAAAATGAAGTGTTTAATGTAAATTTTAGGATTATTAGCATTTGTGACCAAAAAGTATCCATTACAGGAGATTGAATTCCCAACGGCTGGACTTGAATCTGTACCAGGTCCTCTCCATTTGCCTTCTGATTTTTCTGTTTCCTTTTGTCAGTTTTCATTTTGTTTTTGTTTTTCTTTGCAATCTATAGTCCATTTCTCCCATATAAATTTTGTCACCGATAAATCTATGCAACTCTATATCAGGTGATGGTGAAGGAGGAATAGAAATGACTGGAAGCATGCAATTAATTCGTGAATTTTGTGACCGCTTCATAAGTCCAGAGAAAGCCACACGAACCAGAATAGTAAGCTCCTTGATTTAGAGCACTAACCTCCCTCCCCCTTGTAATTTTCCTTTTTAGAAGATAAAATACCAGAAACACCCTTACACAGGAGGGGGTTTGTCGTGGATCAATGTCTGACTTTATTTTAAAAATGATAACAGCAAGATATCGCGGTCATTAAACCTGACCTTGGAATTGTTTTGATTACAAATCAAAGAAGATAGTCTTTTTCCTTTTGTCTGCTTTGCATCTTCTGTTTATCCGCTGCAATAAGCTTTTCCCAATATGAAGATAGTAGCCCTCTTTATCAGTTAAGAGAAACTCACATTGCTTTTGAAATGAATTAAAATATTGGTCAATGGGACTAAGACAAGTGACTTTTTATATTTTAGGATTATTAGAGTTCAATGGAAATTTTAAGATTTTCTTATGCTTTTTATCTGATATCTGAATCCGGGTAATCATTTTATCATTTCTTTGTTGTTTTTCATTACCTTTATTTAATTTCTAGCATCTAATTTATATGTATACAAATATTTGCATAAATTTTTTTCAGTTTTTCCCAGAGGCAAGTGAAATTAAATTTGCAAGACAATCGGCCTTTGGAGGAGCCTCCTTTAAGTTGGACTATTTGACGAAGCCGTCATTTTTTGAGGATTTTGGTTTTTTTGAAAGGGTGAAAATGGCAGATCGTGTGAAGCTGGAAGATGAATTGTTCTTGGTCGCCTATCCATATTTTAATGTCAACGGTAGCTTCAAATATCCCATCTTTTTTGTATCACCCCAAAAGTATTATGTCCTTATTTTCTTGCATTTCAGAAATGCTCGTGGTAGAAGAGCTTTACAAAGAAGCTGTTGAGAACACTGACAGAAAACTGATTATTTTCAACGGAGAACTTGACCGTATAAGATCTGGATGTATCCTTTTCCAATTTTACAGGGTTCATATATATACTTGACCTTGAATTTAGTATACTCGGTTATTTGTACAGGTTAGATGCTAGGTAACAGTTCTTTGATACAGACCATTATATTTCGGTTTTACCAAAGTCATCAGCAGTCAATTTACTTATTGTCCTTGATTGGTGCTCTGAATTCCTCTTCTGGTTTAAAAGTCGAAAATAAAGGTTTTTGTTTCTTTTTGTTGAAGTTCCACTCTTGGTTGTGCTTTAGAGTTAGAGAGAGAGAATAGTATAGTACCTACCAAATCGGTGCCTGTTGAGACCTTCTGGTGATTTATCCCAAATCGGAAAAGGAATCATTATGAATAATAGTCAATTTAGTTTTATGGTGCAGCGTAAGGAAGTTGGAGAAGCAAGTTGGTCCATCTGCAGGATTAAATAGTGCCGTTTTTTGCGCTACTTAGACAACAATTGTCCTTGCATGAAATAAGTTTATCCACACTTCTTCTACTCATAGCTGGCCAAACTTTCCAAGGCCCTCCTGCCCATGATGTAGACTTTATGTTACTATCTGCAGGATTATACGGTGCCTTTTTCACTCTTTTCAGATACCAATTATCCTTGAAAGAATTAAGATTATCCACCTTTCTTCTACCCCAAGCTGGGCAAACTTACCAAGACCCTCCTGCCTATGATGGAGACTATATATTACATTCACAACTTCAAGGGACGCAATGGAGGAACCCTTTTCAGGTCTTCTAGTGCCAACTACTGTAAATTACATAGCTAATTGCTTCTTCTTTCTTTTTTTTTTTTTCTTTTTTCTTTTTTTTTTTTTTTTAAATTTTTTTTTTTTATTGTGCTTTATTTCTGTTTTCTTTTACTTGCAGTTGTCTAGATGTTTTCCACTTTAACTGCTGCATTGAATGGTAATTTTTTTAAAAAATCTTTTTTTAATTTTTCATTAGGTGCTACCCTGGTCCGTGGAAGGTCCTTAGACGATTAGGGAATAAATACAAATGTCTGCATCAGCAGGAAGTAATGCCATCCCTCAAGGAAGTTGCATTGGATATTCTAACGCCAGCTTGAAACATATTTGGTACATAGCAATTTCATATTGATATTTTACATTAGTCAAGAAATTTCGTGTCTCTTTTATATCTTTGAGCTGCCCATCTTACAGAATATAATGTAAAAAGTATGCTATCAATAGGACAAGAAAAATATTATTAGTACTACTGTTGTTTTTATTGTTAGTATTATTATTGCTATTTTATAATTTACTGTTGTAGAATAAAATCTTGGAAAAAATCATATGTAGCCCCCTAGGTTTTCAGTTCATTTCGATTTAGTCCTTAGGTTTCCGATTTTCGACAATTAGGTTCTTAAGTTTTGTCCAGATTTCAAATAGGTCATTCCGTCACTTTACCATAAAAATCAACATTTTGTCATCTACCACGTGTGTCATATTTGTCATGTCAGCATCCAAGTCAGGAGCCTAATGTTTGCACCACATTAGTAGGTGCACGTCATCTTCGGTAAATATTTTTTTCATTCTTAGAAAAATAAAAAACCACAAACAACCTGTGTGAATTGACTGATAAACAAAATCCCATGTAAATTCTCACTCAACTGTTGACGTCCATGTTCTTGTGCAACAACTGCTGAAAGATCATATGTAGCAATTGAATTGTCGTGATATACCCGTGACCTAAGAATGTCCAGAAAGAGTGGACTTGTGCTATATGTCAGGTGACCACTGAAAGTGAAGAAAAAAAAATATATACACCTTCAAGGAAAGAAACACTAGCTGCAAAGAAAACTGCTCAGCCAATTAAGAAGCACAAAAGATTGAATCCATTAACTTAAGGCTCATTGAACAATATGTATAGCACACCTCAGACGGTCAGACCATTTTGCAGACAAAAAGCTTTTACATCAGGAGCCAATGGAGGCCAGAAATTAAGTGGCTAATAACTAAACGACATAGTTAAACATACTCTAGGATCAAAATAATTCAGAAATTAGCTTACAGAATATTCATGCCTTAATGTTTGGATTTCAGTGCAGAACCTTGAAAGCATTAAGTCTCTTCAAATAATACCTAGTTGTTGGGACAAAACCTGAGTAAGGTACTGCTGATATCTGCAAGTTTAACAGTCTTGTTTCTTTTTCTCTCTTTATGTTAATTTAATTACTCAAATTTCATTTGAATCAAACATTGTGTCACAGCAAAAAGATGGGCTTGGAAGTGCTTAGAGTACTGTACAGGGTGCTATTCAGAAGGGTGAAATGGCCTTCAAGCCTCACATCATTCTTCTGTGAGTATAAATGATAAGGTATGTTAGAAGAATCTATGGGAAGAGAAACTAGAATTGCTTATTGGTTTTTGAATGTAAATACCGGAGGCATTAGTGATGTTGCGATACTAATATGTGAACTAAAGGTGTCATTATATATTACTAATTGTTATTTAAATTCAATACAAGGATATTATTGATACCGTGAGTAGTACTCTAAAAGATGTGAAAATCAAACAAGCCATTTTCTTGTTGACTGCTACCCTCATTGAGGAATGAATCTGGTTTCAATTGAAAGTATGAATGGAATGCCTAGGATTTGTTGGAGTTTGTCAATGGCTGCCTCATTTTACTTCAAAATGGGGCAAGGAAGCTTGCATACAGCTTTAAAATTATAGCTTGAGGGTGGTGGAGCATGAGGCCAAAGTTTGCGCAGGCATAATCGTGTTTATAATGCTTAGGCTTCATTTGTTTCGACGAAAAAACGTTTTCAATATTTTTGAGTATTTATCTGTGCTTTGAAAACTTGGTTAATTGAAAAGTATTTTTGTCAACCATAAAATACACCCATAGCTTTCCGTAAAACGGTTTGCTTTTTAATGCAAAAAATGTTTTCTATCCACAACTATTTTCTTCAAACCTCCCTCTTGGCGAATACCCGCGCCATAGCACCCTCAAGATACCACCCTTTCTCCAGCTGATACTCTTTCAATGCTAATAATGCATAGATCTCAATTGACAACTTTCAAAGATGTTGAACTTTAAATACTCAATCATGTAACTAAACAATGCATTCTGGTTGTTTTGGATGCTGAGCTTGAGTATGATTAGATCGGTTGAGTATGTGTTAATTGAGTCATTAGCCTCTGAGATAATACATAGCTATGCTCAATTGGGTGAGGATGAGAAAGCTTCAAGACTAGTTAAGCAAACTTAAATGTTTATAATTTCACATTTTTTCAGTACAAACCAAACAGCGAATCAAACCTAGAAAATCAGTAGTTTTCCTGGAAAATGTTTTATGTTAAAAAAATATTTTACGCCGAAACAAATAACAGGAAGTTGAATTATTGAGCGCTCCAGCAATGGCACCTGCACGTTCGGTCAAAGAGGCAAGTTCTATAATTTCTTTTTGGCATTTGATTTGTTTTTTAAATATGAATGCTTTTTGCCAATGGAGATCATGTCATTTTCCCTTCCATTACTTTAAGTTTATCATGTATTATGGGTGACCCAAATTCTCTTAGCAGTGGCTCCCAAGCACTCCACGTCAACTTTCTAGTTAAGCAAAGATTTCAATTCTTGTTGATTAATCATATTGTGGCACAATTATAGCTCTTTAAACTCCAATGGTGTTATCTTGGATCACTTAGTACACACGAATTTCTTAACTTTCATAGAAAATTTTGTATTACATTAAACATATTCTTGCTTTAAAAATGATTGAGATTTTTAACAGATCACCCTTAGAATTTCCATTTTTCATATATATATATATATATATATATATATATATATGCCAGAGATTTTTATTGGTGAAATTTTCGGTGAGATCAATCATTTATGAAGGGGGATATTGAATTATTTTTCGTTTGTTATATAATATTTCAGAGGTGGTTTGGATCAATTTTATATAGAGATTAGAGAAGATGATAGAGAAGACAGAGCCTTGGAGTTGGTGAAGATTGGCAATGAGTTTACAGAGGGAATTTCGTTTGACTGGTAGAAGTGCGGTATGTCGTTTAAGATAATGATATCAGATATCCAGAGAGGTTAGACAAGAGTTGGTATGACCGTTATATATATATATATATATATATATATATATAAGGAAAAATAATATATAGATAGGACCAGGAAGAACACCTATTATTTTTCTAAAAAAGATTCACTTAAATTGCCTAATCACTCTCTATCTAACCCAGTGAACCAAATGACTTTAAAGATTTGCATTTTATTGGATTTTTTATGTTCAAATGGGACACATTATCAATTGAATAATAGTTTGAGAGTACGTAAATTTTCCTTAAATTAGAACTTATTTATTAAACAAACTAAATTCGTATAAACTCATATTAACTCGTATAACTTATTTTGGTAAGTTAGTATATAATTATTAAGAGCATTCACAATGGAGAATGACTTCTCAAAACACATTTTATCTAGTTTAGCTAATGAATTTTTAAAAGTCTTGTACATCCGATTAGCTATATTTTTATTTATACTATTTAAATATTATTAAAAGTGAGAAAAGTTTTGGGAAAAAGAGAACATGAGACAGAAAAAGTAGGAAAAGATTTGAAAATAATAGAAAATAGATGAGAGAAATAATAAAAAATAAAATGGCTCTCTTAAAAGTACTGCTACATTTAGCTTTTTTTTAGCTCTTCTAATTAAATAACTATTTTACATTTTTTTTTTTGCTAATCTAATGTAGAGAGTTTTTTAAACATTAAAAAAGCCTTTAAATAAAAATAACATTTGGCTCTTCAATTAAAAATGCTCTGAGACCCTACTTTTAGCTTAAAATTCTATGTTAATAAGCTCGCCTGCTCGAGCATCTCCAAGAGGAGTCCTGCTATGCGGCTGCCAAAATTTTGGTAGCCTAGCGTAGGACATATATTAAAATAATAATTAAAAAAAAATTGTTATTTTTTTTAGTTAAATTTTTATGAATTAATATTTAGTTTCTAATGCCTCAAAACTTGTTTTTGGATTCAAAATTCAAACCTAAGAGTGGAAGGTTAACCCTTTAGAGATGATATCACCTAAAAAGAATTCGATCATCCTAAATTTAGTGCTAATATTTTAAATTTAGTGTTAATACCTCAAATTTAAATTCTCTTTTAATATTTATCTTCTTTAATTTTATATTTTTTTTAAATAAGAAAGGGTAAAATGTCTTATACTTGGCAGCTGTAAATCTCTATTCCTCCAAGAGACATAAAGATCTCTTTCCCTTTTTACTGTATGGTTCAGGGGACAAAAAGTGTAATATTTTACTTTTAACTTTTCTTTAGTTTTATCCTCCCACTCAGATTTCATTTCACTCATTCCTTTCTTGAACCCACCATCTTGTTTATCTTATTTTCCATTGCACACCGACCAGTCAAAAGAAGACACTTTTCTCTGTAATACACTCTCCTCCCACTACTCTTCCCCGATCCTCTTTCTTAGTTTATCAATCTCGTCTTCTATATATATCAGTGATCAGTCCCCAAAGAGAAGGAAAGCTAAGCAAAACTAAACATGCGAGGTGAGATCTTTGTTGTTACTGGTTCTGGGCAGGGTCATCTCCATCCATGCATGGAGCTCTGCAACCATTTTTCCTCCCGAGATTTCCATACTACCCTCGTCATTCCCTCCGCTCTCTCTTCATCCGTCCCTTCCTCTTTTTCTCAAAACCCACTCACCGGTATTGCGCAAATCGCCGCGTCTTCGGGCCCTCCCATGCCCGGATCCGACTCACTCCGCCAGCAGGGCGCCCAAGACCTCGAGGCCCACCTCGCTGACCGCTCCAAACTTCCCGATTTGCCCCCTCCTATCTGCGCTGTCATCGACTTTCAGATGGGTTGGACCAAAGAGGTATTCTGGAAATTCGACATCCCCGTCATCAGCTTCTTTACGTTTGGAGCGTGCGCCGCCGCCATGGAGTGGGGGGCGTGGAAGGCCCAGGCCGGTGATGTCAAACCGGGCGAGGTCCGTTTAATTCCCGGCTTACCTGAAGAGATGGGTCTAACGTGTTCGGATCTTAAACGACGATCTGGGGGTCCACCACGTGGCGGTCCCCCTGGTTCTGGTCCGCACAGGCCGCCGGGTGGAGGAGGAGGGGGTCCGCCGAAGCCAGGTGACCGGCCACCGTGGGTCCCAGAAGTGGAGGGATCGATTGCGTTGATGTTCAACACGTGTGACGATCTGGAGCGTCCCTTCCTCGAATACATGACCAATCAGATGGAGATGCCAGCGTGGGGCGTGGGCCCACTCTTGCCCGAGCAGTACTGGAAGTCGTCCGATGCATTAATCCGCGACCGTGAGATCAGACAGAATTCCCGCAAATCTAATTACACGGAGGAGGAGGTGATCCAATGGTTAGACTCGAAGCCACGTGGTTCTGTACTGTACGTAGCTTTCGGTAGTGAGGTGGGCCCTACTATGGAGGAGTATCCACAACTAGCCGGTGCGTTAGAACAGTCAACCCGACCATTTATCTGGGTCATACAACGCGGGTCGGGTATATCCAAACCTCCTGGGGGTGGTGGCGGTGTTCAACCCGGATCTTCCGAGGAAGGGTACTTTCCTGATGGGTTGGATAGTAAAGTGGGTGATAGGGGTTTGATAATACGCGGATGGGCACCACAACTGTTGATACTGAGCCATGCATCAACGGGTGGATTTTTATCACATTGCGGGTGGAACTCAACGGCGGAAGCGATTGGGCGTGGGGTGCCCTTTTTGGCATGGCCGATAAGGGGAGACCAATACTATAACGCCACGTTGGTGGTGAGGCATCTGAAGGTGGGGTATAAGGTGGCTGAGGATTTATCGGGAATGGTTAAAAAGGAGGATATTGTGAAAGGAGTGGAGAGGCTAATGGGGGACGAAGACGTGCATGAAAGGGCGGCAAGGCTTCGCGCCAAGTTTGAGAATGGTTTTCCAGCGAGTTCGGAGGCTGCATTGGATGCTTTTGGTGATTTTATTAGCCAAAAGGATAAATAAGTAAATCACTTTTTGTATGTGATTGTAATAAAGTCTACCTTGTTCAATATCGTCCTTTAATTTACTGTTTGACTGGTTGGTTTGTGCTTCGTGTCTTGTAAATGACGAGGCTTAGCCTTTTTTAATCAATGGATTAATTGGCCTTTGACACGTTGCGGGAAGCAGCATGATATATACATTCCGTTTGTTAATTTAACAATTTAATATTAATTTCACAAGGACAGTCCGGGAAGAAATTATAGTGATTTAATCAACTTGCACTAAAATCTCATGATCATTACAAGTAAAACGTCTTTGGCAATCGAACATACATGAATATGCAAGAAAATCAGTTGTAATCAATAGCTCTTAAGCAGCTCTTTTAGCCTTCCAAACTGTTGCTGATTGTGGGGTTAATTCACTTATCATTGAAGGCGATGTTTTTTAACTTTACTCTTGCTATCCAACAAGCCTAGTTTATTTTCTTTTTGAAATTTCTCTAGTATTGTTTTGAATGTTCCTTTTCACTTGCTTTCATTTTTTTGTTGGAAAGCTTTGAAAGTTGCAAGAAGTACTAATTTTAGTGACACTGTTTAGCTAGATGGACCACTTATCACCTTGTGTTTGAAAGCATTATTGACGAGTTTTTCTCGTTCTTTTTTCATTCGGATCAAGAGTGAGAATGACTTCTCATTGTAACCCATTCCATTATCAATTAGAAATAATAATAATAATAATAATAATAAATAATAAATAATAATAATAATAATAAATAAGAACATAGCAGCTTGGAATGTGAGGACAAAGGGAGGTAAGCAATTCCATTTGCTCAAATAATATTCCGTTGATTGTTTTTGGCCCCTACTGTGCTACATCGAATGGCATCAGCTCCCGTCCCAGCCTTGGGAGTTACTCGGTCTTTGTCTTTCTTTCGTTGGAAAAAACAAACCGCAACATGCACATTCATACGACCAAGAATGAGTCATTTGTCGTCCATGGCATCATCAACAACACCTTCCCCTTGCTCTAACTGAATTACTTACACTAGCGAACCAGCAAATACGAGCTAGCAAAGTAATACCTTCACGTCATTAGTTTTTTTGGTTAGTATGCCCTATCCATGACTACTCCATTTATAATATCTTATTTAATAAATGTTACGGGTATCAAATCTTTTACTAAGAAATTAGTTGTAAGAAGATGCAGAGCTTATTCATTAAAAATAATCAAAATAATGAATAAGGCACACATTATCTCGGAACTATCTCTTGGTAAAATATTTGGATCTCATCTTCTTTTGCACCCATAAAAACAAAAATGTCCATTAAAAAAAAAAAAAATTATAGATTTTGTTTAAAAAAAAAAACGTAACCTTTGGCGAGGGTCATGGCAGCCGAAATGACCTATTAAAAGAAGAGCATTGTGATCTTTTGGTAGATCTGTAATACATGATCTAAATTAAAAGTCTGATATATTATCCAAATCAAAAGATTGATGACATTACAAATAAAATGGAAAATTAAAATTGCTAACGGTAATATTTCAAAAAAAAAAAAAAAAAAAGGGTACAAGTTAAGAGTAATGACGTAACTTTTTATCATTTTTTTTTTTGTTGCCTCTTAAAATTAATGTAATTTTATCCAAATTTCATAATAATTTTAAATCTACATCAATTTCGGATGTGTTATCTCTGGCGAAAACTATAAAGAAAACTTCTTTGAATCATGCTTCGGCTTGGAAGGCTCTTACACCAGATACTGAAGTCTGGTCCCCTCCTGAAGCAAGCTCTTTTAAGATTAACTTTGACACTGCCATTAGAGACAATTTCTCAGCCCAAGTAGCAGTGTGCAGGGACTCCAATGGCAAAATTATCAAGGCCATCTCTCAAACCAGTCCCCCCTGTGATCCCAGTTTTAGTGAAGCTTTAGCTGCTCTACTTGCAGCCTCCCTTGCAGTCTCCTTAAAGCTCAAGAAATTTTCGTTTGAGGGAAACTCTTTACTAGTTATTTCAGCTTTGCAATTTCCCTCCATTTCCTAGGATTGGCAAATTGAGAAAGTTATTTCTGGTTTTTTTCTTTTAGTTTCAACTTCTCCTTCTTAAGAGGCTAGAAAAATTAACAGAAGTGCAAATTTTTATGCCCATCATGTGGCACATTGGGTCTCGGCAAGAATTTACTTGAATTGCATTCTCACTCTCTTTTCCCCCTCTCATCCGTCTCTATTTGTAGTGGGAAAAGGCCCGCCTCCTTCTCCTTTGTAATTTTGTTCTTTGGTTTGTTTTTGAATGGAATGTTTGTTACAAAAAAAAAAAAAAAAAAAAAAATCTACGTCAATTGTATACCACAAGTAAAACCTGGCTTTTTGTTGCGGATAACTGCACCGACCGCACCTTATACGTGTGGGTGTGATATTTTTATCAAACTAAATATCAAAGCTAAAATGGTAGCAAAGGTCCACCCTCCATGGACTGCGCAAGACGGTATGCTGTCTTCACAGTTCACACCCATCAGTCAAACCCAGTTCTACCGCTATCTCTCTCTCTCTCTTCAAATTCGTTTACTTCGTAATAAAGCATTCTTTCTTCTTTCTTCTATAAAACTCGTTGAGCAGAGGTGTCTCTCAGAATAGAAGATGACTAATCACTGCAGCAAACCAAAGATGTCGAGTGAGATCTGGGTCGCTCCCTTTTTCGGGCTAGGCCATCTCCTCCCCTGCATGGAGCTATGCAAACACATCGCCTCCAGAGGCTTCAAAACCACCCTCGTCATCTCCTCCAACCTCTCCGTCTCCATCCCCTCCTCTTTCACCCAACACCCTCTCATCCAAATCCTCGAAATCCCCTCGCCTCCGCCTCAGCCTCCTTCGCCGGGCTCCGACCCCATGCTCCAGCACCGTAGACACCACAGCCAGATGGCTTCAGGCCTGGTAGAACTCCTCTCGGCCCGACCCGACCCGGATAGACCCTTTTGTGCCATCCTCGACGTCTTGATGGGCTTTGCCTTTGAAGTTTTCCACAAGTTTCAGGTTCCAACGGTTGCTTTCTTCACCTCTGGCGCGTGCTCTGCGGCCATGGACTACGCCACGTGGAAGGCCCACCCTGAAGATATTCGACCCGATGAGGTCCGGTTACTCCCCGGTTTACCCGAAGACATGGCGCTCACGTATTTGGACCTCAAACGACGGCCTCATGGTCCACCTAGGCCGCCGCCAGACAGTGGCGGCCCACCTGGTTTGGGTGCTGGTTTTCCTCCACCACCGGGTCTTGGGTCGAAGAAAATGGGCCCACCCAAACCTGGTAAACAGCCAATGTGGATGGAGGCGGCGGAGGTCGCAATCACATTGTTGATCAACACGTGTGACGATCTGGAGCGTGCATTTATCGACTACGTCACTCATCAAATCGGAAAACCGGTCTGGGGTGTAGGTCCGCTTTTGCCCGAGCAATACTGGCGGTCCGCAGGCTCACTTCAAGATCGTGAAATAAGAACCAATCGACGATCGAGCGTCACCGAGGACGAGGCGATCCAGTGGTTGGATTCGAAGCCACGTGGGTCAGTGCTATACGTGTCATTCGGTAGTGAGGTGGGTCCTACCATGGAAGAGTACCCACAATTAGCTGGCGCCTTGGAAGAATGGACCGGGCCATTTATATGGGTAATCCAACCTGATGCAGGTAGATCGGGTCCCCCACCTGCGTTCACTGGGGAGCAAGGGCAACCCGAAGAGGGATATTATCCACATGGGTTGGAAAGCAAAGTGGGCGAAAGGGGTTTGATAATACGCGGATGGGCACCACAGCTGTTGATACTGAGCCATCCATCAACGGGTGGATTTCTATCGCATTGTGGGTGGAACTCAACGGCTGAAGCGATTGGGCGTGGGGTGCCCTTTTTGGCATGGCCGATAAGGGGAGACCAATACTATAATGCCACATTGGTGGTGAGGCATCTGAAGGTGGGGTATAATGTGGCTAAAGATTTATCGAAAACGGTTAAAAAGGAGGATATTGTGAAAGGAGTGGAGAGGCTAATGGGGGACGAAGACGTGCATGAAAGGGCGGCAAGGCTTCGCGCCAAGTTTGAGAATGGTTTTCCAGCGAGTTCGGAGGCCGCATTGGATGCTTTTGTGGATTTTATTAGCGAAAAGGATAAATAAGTAAATCACATTTTGTCTGTGATGGTAATAAAGTCTACCTTGTAGACAAACCGACTCGCTTGGAACGTGAAGGCAAAAAAGCGCTAGAAAACAAAGAGGGTAAGCAATTCCATTTGCTCAAATAGTATTTCGTTGCTACATCGAATGCCATCACCTCCCTCCCTACCTTGAGAGTTACTCGGTCTTTGGCTTTCTTTTGTTGGAATAACCAAACCGCAACATGCACATTCATACGACTGAGAAGGAGTCCTTTGCCGTCCATGGCATCATCAAGAGCACCTTCTCCTCGTTCTAATTGAATTAGTTACGCTAGTGAACTGGCAAACACGAGCTAGAAAAGTAATACCTTTGCGTCATTAGTTTTTTTGGTTAATATGCCCTATTCATTACTACTCCATTTGTAATATCTTCTTTAAAAAATGTCAGCCGTATCGAATCTTTAATCAAGAAATTTGTAGCAAAATAATTTGGAGCTTATTCATTAAAAATAATCAAAACAATTAATAAGGCATTCTCTTGGTACTCATCTCTTAGTAAAATATTTGGATCTCATCTTCTTTTGCACCCCAAAAAAAAATGTCCATAATATATATATATATATAATTAAAAAAATAATAATAAAATAAAAAAATTGGAAAGGAGGTTGCCGGCCACCCCATGGGGTGGTTGAAGCCACCCCTGGCGAGGAAGAGATGCTCTTTTGGGCTCCTAGATTTGCTGGTTCTTAGGATGTATAACAGAGGACGAAGAAGAAAACCCATATCGTAAGTGCTCTCCGAGTCTATATCTTTGTTTCTTTCTTTCTTTGTAATTCAATGTCATCTGGGTTTGTTCATTAAGCATCTCAGCTTCAATGTTGTATTATTTCTATTAGAGATATCAGGAGATCTGTGTGTTGTGGTCCTGTGGACAAACATTATTGAGATCTAGAAGACTATTTTTAGATTCTAGTGTTTGAAAGGAATCTTGATAGGTTCCGAGCTGAGAATAAAAATACAACTAATATTTAATACAATATAAAAATAATACACATTACAAATCTCCACTTATAGCTGGATTTTTACTACAATACAAACATATAAACACACCTTACGTTCTGATACCCCTGGTGGGTCCCAATCAGAACAAGATAATACTCCACTTAAGGTGGGAGTTGAACCACAATAAAATTAGAACTTTACACCAAATCATATCTGTGCTACTCCCACTAACTAGTATTTAAAGACTATACTAACACTAACCATAACACACACGTTCCCAATTAACATAACCCACGTTTCTTTCCATATCATGGATAGTTAGTTAGTGGCCTATCATTTCTCTCCCCCTTCGAGAAGCACCTTGTTCTTAAGGTGGAACATGAGAATTTGAAGTTGAAGGTTTGTAACCACTCTCCAGATAACCTCCTCCTGTGGCAGATGTTTCCATTGGATTAATGTCTTCACTTTCCTCATTTTTATCTTCTCCCACTTCTGCCATAACATGTCCATCTCTTTCAATTAGAAAAGCTTGCACCATGTTGCATCTGTGGCCATGAACAAATTTCTCATTATAATTAAAGCACAAACCCTTTGCATGTCTCCTTCGCATCTTTGATAAGTACTAAAATATATATATATATATATATATATATATATATATATATATATATATATATTTTAACCCCTTAGTTTATGTATATTAATCCTTCAATAGTGCTATTTCATGTTGTTTTATTTATTTATTTTTTTTGTGTTTTTGTCTATTTTTAAGTGTTTGAAGGAAAAGAAAGCGTTTTTGGAAGTTTTGAGCATAAAAGGGCAAATTTTGGGAAAAGCTAAGCATGAGATCGATTGCAACATCACTAGGCTCGAGCGCATCATTGGCAGGTTCGAGCGCAGGCTTGCGCTCGAGCGCACCACTCTAGGATTGAGCTCACTCGAGTGCCTAGCTACGGCCAACACTCCTTTTCCACATTAGTTTAGGTTTTCAAAGTCCTAGTGGTATTAGGACTTAAACCTCTGACTTTTCTAGGTTTTTTAGAGTTTCTAAGGTTCTCAAAAGCTTATAAATAAACCTCTAGGCCTTTTAAAAAAATATAGAATTCTAAAGAGAGAAATTGGATGCTACTTTAAGAAGCGATTTCCAGTTTCTTCTTTTCCTTTTTCCTTTTAGTTTTAGTTTAATTATGTGTAATTAAACTATTTGTTAGGGATAGATTGAAGCCCTAATCATGTCTTTTTAATTTAATACTGGTGCCTTTGTTTCAATCATGTGGTGGTTTATTTTAATTGATTATGTCTGTGTAATTGAATTCCTCATATTTTATGGTATGAATTTGTTAATTAAGTCAATTTAGATGACCGAATCTTGGACTTAATAAAGTGACAAAAGAACCTCATCATTGGTTCTTGGCTTAATCAACATGAGAACTATGAGTAGATACCATGCCCTAAAACTCATGTGTTTGTCGATCTCCATAGAATTATGTTTCCCTAAAAAACAACTTAGTAGATACCATACTAAATCTTTTATGGAAGAAACGAATTAGAGTAGATACCATGCCTAATTCATTGCTTAGGGAAATCAATAGCTTAAGGAGTAAATATTAAAATATATCATATGATTGGAACATTGGCCTAGTATTATCTTAATTAGTATGATTTGTGGTGAATGTCAAAACCCTAACATTTTTATTATCTTTATATCTTTTTCATATTGCAAATCTGTGACAATTTAGCAATTTAATTTGGAAAAATCAATTTTAAAAAAAGACAACAATCGTCGTGGGAATGATCTTGTACTTGCACTTTATACTCATGTTTTGATCTCGTGCACTCACCAAGTATTTGCCTATTAATTTAGGTGGGTATTTGGCACAGCAATCTCATTCCAAGAGATTTTCTCAACAGTTGGTACATTGGTTGGGTGGTTATTTATGGGTTGCAATTCTGACTCGTTGGCCGTCCTTTGCCAACACATGCAATTGGTCATCTTTCATGCGAGCCAAGCTAAAAGTATCTTTGAGCGTCTTGGGCTTGAACATTCGAACTCCTTCTGCAATCTCTGGTTTAAGACTCCCAAGAAAGTTGCCTATCAGATGCTTTTGAGTCCACCCTTGAACTTTGTTCCCCAATCTTTCAAACTCTCTAATAATCACGTAAGGATCCTTCTTGTGCTAGTTTCGTTAGAGACTCATCAAAATCTTCATAGTCAGTTGGCCCGAACCTAGCCCATAGTTCCAATTCAAATATTTCCCAAGTAACCGGCATAGCTTCCTCTTGTTGAGCCTTTTGTAGTCATTGCCACCATTGGTTGGCCTCACCTTTAAGATGGAAAGATGTCAGCACCACCTTCTGCGATAATCAAAAAATCGTACTACGCGATTCAACCATTCAGTGGGATCATCTCCTTGATAATGTGGAAAGTCCATTTTAGCATAACGTGGCACCACTGCTTGTCACCTGGTTGCGCCTACTTGATGAAGACCTCGTGAAGGACCACCTTCCAGATACGTGCAGTATGGTTGACGCCCCACTGCTCCATGCTGCATAGAAAAGAAGGGTTGAGATTTCATTCAAGGCTTCTTCAATTCTTTGCATGCGATCAGCGGAGCTAGTTGCTCCTTCCTCCAAGCGTTGAGTGCCTTAATGTCATATACGTCTACCTCCAAAGATTCAATTCTCTCACAATTAGTAGCCATACCTTTGCGCTCTGATACCAATTGATAGGTCCCAAGTAGATAATAGAAACACAACTAATATTTAATACAATATAAAGAAAATACATGTTACAAATCTCCACTTATAGCTCGAGTTCTACCATAATACAAACGTATAAACACACCCTACATTCTGATACCCCTAGTGGGTCAAAGTTAGAACAAGATAATATTCCACTTAGGGTGGGAGTTGAACCACAATAGAATTAGAACTCTACACCAAATCATATCCCCGCTACCCCTACTAACTAGTATTTAAAGACTATACTAAGAGCATTCTTAACAATTTCACCAAAATAACCAAAGCCTCATTATTTTCGCAATCCACTTTCGCTATTCTATTGAAATGAAAAGCAAAAATAAAGAGAGAATTAGTTGTTTGATCAATAGGTGAGTGAATAATAGTATTTTTCATATTTAGTGAGTACTATTCACTTTATTATTATTATTTTTTGTTTTTTGTTTGTTAAAGTATTGAGTCTGAAAAGTGGAGATTCAAGCAACTTTTGTTAAATTGCCTCAACCAAAATAACAAAAAAAATGGTTTTAGTGAGACTGCAAGGAGTGCTCTAACACTACCCATAACACACACGTTCCCAATTAACATAACCTATGTTTCTCTCCTCATGGGCAGTTAGTTAGTGGCATATCAAATCTCATTGTTTCTTTATCTGTATTGGATCGTATGATATCAGCGGCATTTTTTGGTGGTTTTCTCTTCATTAAGATAGCCCAAGTGAATTATATTGAGCAATGGTTTGGGAGAAGATTTTCTTGATGTGGTTTAATTATTCTTCGTGCAGCTGTGCTGCGTACGGTTAGAAGAAGCAATTGGGCTCCGAGGGTTCTTCTTGTGACTTGTGGAGCTATTAGGGGCTTCGGCCAGGAAGCTTCTTTCATACAATCTTGAGGATTGAGAACAGCTACACCACCCATAATCAAAATCAAAATAAACATTAACTTAATCAGATGCAGAGATCGATTCACACGATGAATTTGAAGAAACGTTGATTCTTCTAGTTACAAGAAAAATCAAAGCTTTTCAGAGAAACGAGCGATTCTTAGAGGAAAAATCAAAGGTTTTGAGAGAGAAAGAGGAAGGAAGGCAAAGAAAAATACCAACGGAACGCAAAATGGTTCTAGGTGCTATCCCAAGGGCCATGTTAAGCCACCCCCCACCCCTTTTCCAAAATTTTTTTTTTTAATTTAAATTTCTTATTTTTTAATTTTTAAAAATTTATTATTATTAATTTTTAAAATTTTGTATATGTACACGTATCAAGATTTTATGGGTGCTAACATGAATTTTTGTCAATTTTTAGACAAAAATTTGACAAAAGTACTAGTTAAACCCAAAATATATCTTGCGATAACTATACGTTACGTGGTGCAAAATGATATTTAACCTTGAAATTAATGTAATTTTATCCAAATTTAATAATAACTTTAAATCTACGTCAATTTTCGAGAATAAACGGATAGCACAAGTCAAACCTAGATTTTTGTTGTAGATAGCTGCACCGACCTAGCCTTCTTCCTCATCTCGATACATGTGGGACAGTGGGTGTGATATGACATCAAACTAAATATCAAAGCTATTTCTTATATTAAAAAAAAAAAAAAATGACAAATGCTAAAGGCCCAATTTTTTTTTCAACAAAAGTATAACTTTTGTTTTATTTTGTTTGTTTATTTTTTTTAAAAAAAAAATAAAAAAATAAAAAATAAAAAAAATGTCTGAAGCAACTCTATCTATTTTTGGCCTTTCTTTTATTTAGTATTTTTTAAAAAAATGAAAAATAGTATTTTTCTTTATAATAATGACATTTTCTTAAAAAAAAAAAATGACATTATTATGAAAAAAATACCATTTTTCATTTTTTTAAAAATACCAAATAAAAAAAAAGACAAAAAATAGGTAGGGTTGTTTCAGACATTTTTTTCATTTTTATTTTATTTTATTAAAAAAAAAAGGTAAAAGTTAAACTTTTGTTGAGCAAAAAAGTTGGGTCTCTATCATCCCTAAAATATATATATGTCAAAATTCAGAGCTAAAATGGGATCAAAGGGTCCACCCTCCGGATCAGGATCCCGACAATCTCCCCAAAATTGCCCATCAGCTTTTTTTCAAATTCTGGCCATTTAATGTTATCCAATAGTCACAATTTTGCCATGTGTCCCAACTAAAAATAAATAATAAAATATTATTTATTTTAAAAATAAATATATAAAACAAAATATTAAAATATTAAAATTAAAAATTAAAAACACTGGGGTGGCTGGCCGGCCACCCCAACTGAGCCATGGGGTGGCCTAAGCCACCCTCAACCAGTCCTTGGGGGTGGCAGAAGGCTCAGTTGGGATGGCCGGCCAGCCCCAGTGTTTTTAATTTTTAATTTTAATATTTTAATATTTTGTTTTATATATTTATTTATTATTTATTTTTAGTTGGAACACGGGGCAAATTGTGGTCTTTGGATAACATTGGATGGATTTGAGAAAAAGCTGATGTGCAATTTTGGGGAGATTGTCGGAATCCTGATCCCCACCGTCCATGGACTGCGGCGGCATGCTGTCTTCACACCTATCAGTCAAACCCAGTTCTACAGGTATCTCTCTCTCCTCAAATTCGTTTTCTTCGTAAGCAAGCATTCTTCTTCTTTCTTCTATAAAACTCCTTGAGCAGAGGTGTCTCTCAGAATAGAAGATAACTAATCACAGCCGACCAAAGATGTCGAGTGAGATCTGGGTCGCTCCCTTTTTCGGGCTAGGCCATCTCCTCCCCTGCATGGAGCTATGCAAACACATCGCCTCCAGAGGCTTCAAAACCACCCTCGTCATCTCCTCCAACCTCTCCGTCTCCATCCCCTCCTCTTTCACCCAACACCCTCTCATCCAAACCCTCGAAATCCCCTCGCATCCGCCTCAGCCTCCTCCGCCGGGCTCCGACCCCATGCTCCAGCACCGTAGACACCACAGCCAGATGGGTTCAGGCCTGGTAGAACTCCTCTCGACCCGACCCGACCCGGATAGACCCGTTTGTGCCATCCTCGACGTCATGCTGGGCTTTGCCTTTGAAGTTTTCCAAAAGTTTCAGATTCCAACGGTTGCTTTCTTCACCTCCGGCGCGTGCTCTGCGGCCATGGAGTACGCCACGTGGAAGGCCAACCCCGAAGATATTCGACCCGATGAGGTCCGATTACTCCCCGGGTTACCTGAAGACATGGCGCTCACGTATTTGGACCTCAAACGACGGCCTCATGGGCCACCTAGGCCTCCACCGGACAGTGGCGGCCCACCTGGTTTGGGTGCTGGTTTTCCTCCACCGGACAGTGGCGGCCCACCTGGTATGGGTTCTGGTTTTCCTCCACCGGACAGTGGCGGCCCACCTGGTATGGGTTCTGGTTTTCCTCCACCGGACATTGGCGGCCCACCTGGTTTGGGTGCTGGTTTTCCTCCACCGCCGGGTCTTGGGTCGAAGAAAATGGGCCCACCCGAACCTGGTAACCAGCCACCGTGGATGGAGGAGGCGGGGTTCGCAATCGCGTTGTTGATCAACACGTGTGACGATCTGGAACGTGCATTTATCGACTACATCGCTCATCAAATCGGAAAACCGGTCTGGGGCGTGGGTCCGCTTTTGCCGGAGCAATACTGGCGATCCGCAGGCTCACTTCTTCACGACCGTGAAATAAGAACCAATCGACGGTCGAGCATCACCGAGGACGAGGCGATCCAGTGGTTGGATTCGAAGCCACGTGGGTCAGTGCTATACGTGTCATTCGGCAGTGAGGTGGGTCCTACCAAGGAAGAGTACTTACAATTAGCCGGTGCCTTGGAAGAATGGAGCGGGCCATTTATATGGGTAATCCAACCCAATGCAGGTAGATCGGGTCCCCCGCGTGCGTTCACTGGTGGCCAAGAGCAACCCGAAGAGGGATATTATCCACATGGGTTGGAAAGTAAAGTGGGCGAAAGGGGTCTGATAATACGCGGATGGGCACCACAGCTGTTGATACTGAGCCATCCATCAACGGGTGGATTTCTATCGCATTGTGGGTGGAACTCTACTGTGGAAGGGATCGGGCGTGGAGTCCCCTTTTTGGTGTGGCCAATCAGGGGAGACCAATATTATGATGCGAAATTGGTGGTGTGCCATCTGGCGGTGGGGTACATGATTGCTGATGATCCATCGCAAAAGATCAAGAAGGAAGATATTGTGAAGGGAATAGAGAAACTGATGGGTGATGAAGATGTGAAGAAGCGAGCAGTGACGCTTAGCACTAAATTCCAGCAAGGCTTTCCAGCGACTTCAGTGGCTGCTTTAGATGCTTTTAGGGATTTTATTAACCAC
The DNA here is from genome assembly GCF_965113065.1 of Corylus avellana. Classification (NCBI taxonomy): domain Eukaryota; kingdom Viridiplantae; phylum Streptophyta; class Magnoliopsida; order Fagales; family Betulaceae; genus Corylus; species Corylus avellana. The sequence goes on from NC_142492.1 coordinate 26,690,361, forward strand.
AAACTTGATGCTTAGGCTAACTATCTGACTATATATTTTAAATAAATAAATAATTGTTTTAGAGTTTTCTCAAAGATGTTTTGAGTTATAGAATCTTGGATTGTTTTTGTTAAATTTCTTGGAATTTATTCTATGAGCATTGGATATTACCAATTCGAATTATTACTTCAATAAATATAAACAACAACAACAACATATTATGGCATGGCTACCATTAGGAGAAAATATTGTGCAAAACAAATTTGAATTATGAAAACTAACTATTAAAATGATATTATTGTTTGGCTTTAACAAGCTAAACAAGCTACTCTAAAAGGAAGAATTGGCTGGAACTTATGAAATTACTACCGAATGAGACAAATGGGTCGTTTGTTGGAGTGCACATTGGGTTTACTTACAAATGTTTTGTAAGTTAAATTGTGTAATTTAATTCTTCTATAATTGATGAATTTCTTAGGTTTGGCTATCTTAGAACCAGGGCCGGTTTAATGTTTTTTGGGACCTTAGGCGAAACTTTTAAAAGGGGTTTTTTTTTTTTTATTTTATATATATATTAATTAAATAATATTTATTTTAATATTATTATTATATTTAGAGTTCTCATTTTTATTAATCCTTACAAAAATAAACACAATAATAAAAAAATCAATTTTTTTATTATTATTTTTTTTTTTTATGAATCAGTACTTCTTTGATACACTTGTTTCAAACAAAATCTACCAAAAAATTGACAAAAACTCATACAAAACCCACAAAAAAAATCAAGCACAAAAATAAACATTACAAAAAAAAAAAAAAAAAATCAAATTTTCTTTTATGAATCCTTACCTCATTGATACACATGTTTCTCTCTCTCTCTCTCTCGCCTAGCCCCTCTCTCTCTCTCCTCATCTCTCTCCATCACCTTCTATTTTGAGTGAAACTAAGGAAAGAGAAAAAAGAAGATAAGAGGAGAGGTTGTCGGCAGTGGAGAAGAAAAGAGAGAAAGAAAAAGAAAGAAAAGAAAGTAGGTGATTAGGTAGGGTTAAAATGATCTTTCAATATCAAATAATTTCGGATGCATAGGTAGATAGGCTTTTTTAAGTATAATGATATTTGCTTTTCTGGGTTAATTGGTCTTATTTTACTATGGGCTTATTATATTGGAGCCTTATTAAATTGATGCATTTTTTAAATTACTTACTTAATTAGAGGTCTTAAGTTTTTATTTTTTTAAAAAAAAATTAGGCCTAATTGAAAAAAAAAAAATGGGTCTTAAATTACAAAAAAAGAAAAAAAAAATTATTTAAAATTTTTTTTGGGCAATTTTTTTTTTTTTTTTGGCCTTATTAATCCTGGGGCTCTAGGCGAGCGCCTCACGCGCCTAGTGTTCTAGCCGGCCTTGCTTAGAACGGTTTTTCTTTTGAAGAGTTCTTCAATAGATTTTCTACTGTGTCACCAAAATTCTTGTGTTTGATTTGTTTATGCTCCGACTGATTTAGGTGATATTTTGTGTGATTGTTTATTCTTAAATTGTTTGTTAATTTTGGGAAAATACCTATTCGTTTCTCTCTAGGTGATTTGGGTCTTTGGCTACTCTCGTTGACGTCTAAGGAAGAATAAAATGAGTGTAATTTGAATAATAAGGGATTAAATGCCATATTCATGATTGTTTCATCTGAAGGATTCAAGCGAATTTCTTTGTGTGAAATTGCCCATAAGGCATGGGATATTTTAGAAATCACACACAAAGTTACTAAAATTATTAAAAACTCCAAACTTTAATTACTACATGTGAAGAGATAAGGATTAAAGAGGTTGGGACTAATTTTGACGCATTCTATGCTAAACTCAACGACATTGTGAACTCTAATTTCAACTTAGGCAAGAAAATTCTTGACTCTAGGGTTGTGAGAAGGATTATAAGGCCTTTGCCTGCTTGTAAGAACTTGGACACTATGACAGTTGAGGAACTTGTAAGAATATCCCTTCAGAACTATGAGTTTTCTTTGCCTTAAAAATTGTAAGGAAGAGGTGATTGACTCCTCTAGTGAGGAATCCTCTTATGATGAGGATTGGCTTTGCTTGCCAAGAGATTTTAAAAGTTTCTTACGAAAGAAAGCAAAGAAACTTGCTTTTGGCGGAATGAAGTCTTAGCTTCGTTCTCATTGTATATATAGGCAAAGAGTTACAATTGAAATCAACTTAAGAGATAACTAATACAACTAGAACTAAGAGAACTAATGCAACTAGAACTAGGAGAACTAATACAACTAGAGAGCTTAATAGGGAAGAGATAAAACAACTATAAGGATAATATAGAGTAGCATTCAGATCTGAAGAGAAGAGAAGAGATCTGTTTGGATTTAAAGAGTGAATCCAAAATAGAATATGTTTTAGACTTTGCTATGGAACCTGCAGATGAGCTCACTAGAGGATGGCGCTTGAGCTCACTCGTGCTTCAACTACGCATGCTAGGTAGTTGTGCTCGAGCGCACTAGAGTATGCGCTCAAGCGCACTCGTGCTTCAACTGCTAGTTCCTTAACACCTTAAAAAATAAATAAATAAAAAGGAGGTAGGAATAAGTACTCTAAGTTGACTCATAAATCCAAGGGTGACTCTAGTAGAGCAAGAACGATAAGAACTCTCAAGGCATTTAATGTCATCAGTATTGTGGTTGTGGGAATATTTTGGTTGAGTGTCCAAATTACAAGAAATTCAAGGGAAAGATCATCGATGTAACCTTAAGTGATGTGTACCACTATGCTCTAAATTATTATTAAAAACACCCTATTGAGTGCCTAAGTGATGATATTAGAGGTAGAATTAGTCACAAGGTTTCAAGAGGGAAGAAAATGAGATTTTAAACATGTAGGAGAAGTTTTCCTTGGAGACCATTTGAACTACCATAACGGTATAATAGAAAAGTCGTTCGATAACAGTTCAAATGATCCACGTCAATTTTGAAATTTAAATTCTGTTCAAATGGTTCAAGGAATGTATGAATATTGGTGATGATCTCTATGTGAATCAAATGAAGCCAAATCTTCTTCTTCTTCTTCTTCTTTTTTTTTTTTTTTTTTTTTTGAAATGTCCGCACGAAAAAAAAATTTAAAAAATTTAAAAAAAATAAAAAAAAATGAAGAAGCCAAATCTACATAGATGTGGTGGAGAGGTTATAAATGCCCTAAAGCAAGCCTTAAATGCCCATTTTTGCTAGCCCAAAGCTTTCAGGGAAAGAGAAAGGAGGGAGATTTCTTGAAGCCTTGTGGTACTTGGACATCAAATCTTCAAGAGAGGTCCCTACCTTATCCTTTGTTATATTTCGTTTATACTATGTGTTTAAGTTAAGTTCAAGGTGTGTGGCTTGTTATTTTCATGAGAATTTTCAAGTGTTGGGGTTTTATGCATGTGAAATCAATAATTTTTCTTAAGAAAAACTTTAGCTTTCATTTAGGGTTAGTCTTTAGACCTTTAGAAGGGTTGGTTGAAGGAAAACATGGTAAAGGATGTAAAGTTGTGATCTTTTATAAAAGATTGTGTTTTTTTTTAGCCCAATACAATGTTAGGAGGTAAAAATATGGTGTTTTTAAGGCTCTAGAACATTGGAGAAATGAAATGGGTGCTAGAATGAAACTTTATTAAGGATTTATACGCATAAGGTGAGTAATTCTCAAGTGAACTACAAAATGATAATTTTTTAACTTGAATATTTTGATATGAAATATGCATCCTTACAAGAAATGCCTTTCAACTCAATGTTGTGAGCCCTAAATTCTGAGTAAAGTTAAATGTTTCACGATGAATGATTGCATTATTCTTCTATTTTTTCCTTATATATATATTATATATTTGCAATTTCTACAATCCCCTTCCCACCACATTGAGACAAGTTGATTGAATTCATTTGTAAATCACTTTTTAAAAAAAGGGTTAAGAAGGAAAGACTAGTCAAAAGTAGGCTTGGGCAAATTCACCAAAGGGGCTGGGGGTGGTTCGGCCACCCCCATAGAATTTTCAATTTTTTTTTTTTTTTTTAGGTTTATTATTTTATTATTATTTTATATTTTTTTAGGACACGTGTCACGATATAAGAGCAGATGACGTGGACTGCTGTTAATTAGGATGGACGGAAATTAACGGAGGTGGTGATTCGGTCTTTTCCAAAATCTGAGGTACTAGATTTGTCATGTTTTAAAACCTAGGGAAAAAAATAAAAACATTAAAACCTAGATACCAAAAAAGTTATTGACCCTAAAAAAAATGCAAAATAATTTATAAAAAATAAATAAAATAAATAAAACAAAACAAAGAGAGGGGATAAGTGGTTTACCACCCCTCAAATATCCTTCCTCTCTTCTTTTATTTATTTATTTATTTTTTTCTAAATTTGTTTTTTTCTCTAAAATTAGATTTTCATCTATAGGACATGAACATTGTTTTTTTTTTTTTTTGTTCTTATGATGTTATATATCATAATAATATTATTAAACTATAGTTTTATTAAAATCATATTCTACCGATTCATATTGAGTAAAAGTTCTTTTTTCTTTTATATACATTCTTTTGATTCTATAGATATTCTTCTTTTACCCGGCACTGAACCTAACACCTTTTGTTGAAGATAGAAATACAATTACTAAAATGGAATTATCTCTACACCCATGGAAATGAGTGCTTTCATTTAATGTTGTGGCCTTTCGATAGGCTCTACACGTGCTTATGTGAGCATCAACCTTTGGAGCTTAGGTATTTTTTTATACAAGTTACTTATTAATTAGATAATAACATTTGTGGAAGCTTGTAACCCAAACCATGGGATGTTATTAGTTAAATAATAACATAATTACTTATCCTGTCATCCTATAATATTATTCAATACATCATGGCTAATGGATCATCCTCTTCACTTGCCCATTTGAAACTAATTAAATTCTTATTAGTACACAAGTTACTTGCCCATTTGAAACTAATTAAGTTTTTATTCGTACACGTGTATTGCAAAAAAACCACAAGTTAACATAAAAATGATTTGAAAACAAACCTTGAAATCCTAACAAAAAGATATTACATAACCCAAAAGTCATTTAACTAAAAAAAGATCATAGTTCCAAAAGTTACATCTATTAAATAACAATTAGTTAAATCAAATTATTTTAAGAATAAATCAATTTCATACAATATATAAGAGCTCAACCTTAACCATCATTTTGGTTACATCAAAATAAAAAGTTTATAAAGTAGAAGAAAATTCATGACTTGCAAATGCATTAAAAAACTTGTGGTAGTGATGATGGAATTACTTATTCTTATCCTCCTACAAGTGCAGGCTAATGACGTTGCTTATGCCTCTTTCCATTCACTTTCACCTCTATCCAGCATTCTCATTTCTCTAAACTTGATGAAGTTCAAACTAACGACCTTGGCCATGTCTCTTTTTGTCTCTCTTCACTACCAATATTGTATCATCACTCCTCAAAACTTGATGAAGTTTAAGGAACAGTACATACATGCCTTGCACAGGAAATTAAAGTTTGTGAAGAAACTTTTACATTTATTCACAAAAAAGTCAAAAATGCTAGGAAGGAACTTGAATATTGTGTCTTTAAAGCTCATCTAAAGTGCTCGATTGAACATGGCATAAAAATAACTATCCAGTTGGCATGGTGCTTAAGTGATTGCGAAAATGATGAAAACTATATAGTATTGGGCCTTGTTTCTTAGAATGTTAGGAAAAACATTTCAATAATCATTGAGGTATTTTAAATGCAAAATCCCTAGTGATAGGGATGTTTGTTAGAATTTTATGAAAAGCAATAATATAGGGTATGAAATTTTAGGGATAAAAGTGTATCTCTGAATCTTGCAACAACTGCTATTTCATCTCATCCTTATTGATAAAAGTTTATTTCACTTAATTGTTTTTAGTTTCCCACTAGTTTGTTTTTGTCAAGATTTTTCTTGCTCTCACCAACATCAATGTTGGTTCTTTGTATATAACAATTTATCTCCTTGTTATATACTACAATTATAATTTAGTTTTTTGGCTTTTGATATTTAACTCTAAACCTCCTTGTCATTGCATATTAAAGTGAAATTTTATTTTTCGGGTTAATAAAATAAATGGGAAGGGAAATATGCATGTCATATATATTGTTATGTCAATCATATATATAATGCAAGATATTCAAATAAATTTGTCTTCAATATAGAGAATATTTTCTCAAAGATATTTAATAGATAAAGAAACATCTTATTAAGAAATTAGACATGTAATGGTTGAAGTGAACAGGGGAGATGATAATTACTTGAATGGATTTGGGTATTCAGTAGCCTTGCCTAGTGATACCACGAATAAGAGCATTATCAGCAGCTTCCTCATCATTTTCCCTATATTTAAGGATTCAAATTATTTTTTGCTTTCCTATGTTAAAATATACACCAATAGCTTCTTTAATCATTCCCTATATCATTAAAATATTTATTTTTTAATTATATTATATATATGAGAGGAGAGATGAGAGAGACTTGTGAGACATGAGGGGAGAGAGGAGAGAGGAAAGAAGAGAGAGAATCTTTTTTTTTTTTTTTAATAATCATAAGGATTGTAAGAACCCAAAACATTGGGTTCCACTATAACAATCCTAATGTTTAGAGTGTGAAATGTTTTTTTCGATTTTTTTGGATATATTCTCTAAACTTAAGGAACTGATTCCTTTATAGGGAGTATGAGAATGCTATAAGCTTTTACATACCAGATTTTTATATATTGATGACCCCACAGATCCAGACAGGACTTTGGTACCAAAAGCCAGAGAAAGAGAGATCTAGTTGATACAAATGATGCTTTAATGCTTTCCTTAGGATAATGTTTCCTTCCTGCCGGTTGTACCAAACGGTCCAAACCTCCCTTCAAACACTTGGAGAAAAGCATATCTTTTTTTCTTGTTGAGGAAGGCATTAATTTGGCCCGTTCGGATCATTTATAAACCAAATTATTTGGATCAAGATTTTTTACAATTTTAAGAAAATTGTATATTTTTAAATTATATAAATTTAAAATCCGAAAGACTTTAAAAACAGCCTTCACTTGCTGCTTTTAAGACAACTCAAAGCATCCCAAGAGACTTGAACCAAACTAAACATGTCGTCCGGTGAGATTCTTGTGGTGCCCAAAAACGGGCAAGGCCACCTCTTCCCTTCCATGCAGCTCTGCAAACACCTCATTTCCCGAAACTACACCATCACCCTCATCGTCGACTCCGATATCACCTCCTCTATCCCCTCCTCTCTTCTCCAATCCCCTTTCTTCCAACTAACCCACATCTCAACCGGATCCGGCCCGAGCCAGCCTTTCCACCGCAACCACCAGCAGATGGGCCACGGGATCGAGACTCTACTGGCCCGACGGGATCCGAATTCGACCAGACCCGTATGTGCCATCGTAGACCACATAATGAGTAAGACCCAGGAAGTTTTTTCGAGGTTTGGTGTGCCCACGGTGGTTTTTATTACATCTGGGGCGTGCTGGGCGGCGGTCCAGCACGCTGTGTGGGTGGTCCGACCCGGAGACATGATACCCGGTGAGGTCCGGGTCCTGCCCGGGTTACCTGAGGAGATGGTCCTAAAGTACTCGGATCTTAAGCAACGTCGTCATTGGCGCCCTCCACCGGCTAAAGAGGTCGAAAAGGACCCAAAGGGTGGTATGAAACCGCCACGTGGCCCGCCTTTACCGGGGGAACCGGCTCCGTGGGTGGAAGAAGTGGAATGCTCGGCGGCGATATTGATCAACACGTGCGACGATCTGGAGCGTCCGTTTCTTGATTACGTGGCGAAGTTGACCCAGAAGCCCGTTTGGGGTGTGGGCCCGCTGTTGCCGGATCAGTATTGGCAGTCGACGGATTCGCTGTTCCGGGAGCGAGAGATCCGGCCCAGGAAAGAATCCAATTACACCGAGGATGAGATAATCGAGTGGTTGGATCAGCAGCCGCGTGGGTCGGTGATGTACGTGTCATTTGGGAGTGAGGTGGGTCCCACAATGGAGGAGTACCCTGAGCTGGCTGCTGCACTGGAGGAGTCAACCCGGCCATTCATTTGGGTCATCCAACGAAAATCAGCGCCTCAACACTCGGGTCAACCCGGTTTAGGTGGTGTGGAAGCGCAAGAGTATTTTCCTCATGGGTTGGATAGCAAAATTGGTAAGAGGGGTTTGATAATACACGGGTGGGCACCACAGCTGTTGATACTGAGCCATCCATCGACGGGTGGGTTTGTATCGCATTGTGGATGGAATTCCACGGTGGAGGCGATCGTGCGTGGGGTCCCATTCTTGGCATGGCCCATAAGGGGTGACCAATACTACAATGCCATGCTGGTTGTCAGACATCTCAAGGTGGGGACCATGGTCTCAGAGGGATATCCAGATGATAAAGTTAAGAAGAGTGATATATTGCATGGCATAGAGAGAGTTCTCACCGACGGCGATATCAGAAGCCAATCTGAGATTCTTCGTGGCCAATTTGAGCAAGGCTTTCCGGCGAGCTCGTTGGCGTCGTTGGATGCGTTTAAGGATTTGATCAACCAAAAAGCAGCATAAGTCCGAATAAGACCCTAGCTTGATTAGGAACTTGTACTAGAGTTTCGACTTTGAACTCTCTCCAATCTATTTGCATCGTATTATATATTAATTGTATATTAAGGTAAATCTTGCAATTGTGACAATGGGTCATTTAATTGCTGTCTAGGGATGGGCTTTAGTTGGACTGGGCCTGAACCCACTAGTCTTGTTATGGAGCCATCCCAGCAACCCCAAGAGCAAGAACCATCTTCCCACCTATATATTTTTAAATAATTATTTTGTTGGGAAAACTACGTACACTAATTAATTAACCCCATGAATTAAGACTCTATAACACGATGACTTGTATTGTAATTCAATACAAACACGTACACTTGTAGTTTTTAAAGTCTATTTGGAATTGCGTTTGAGAGACCTAAAAGTGTTTTTAACACTCAAAAAGTTCGTTTGAAGAAAAAAGTACTCATTTGGTAAAAAAATTAAAAGCGCTTTTAAGGGTCTAAAAAGCCTAAAATTGACCAAAACGCATTTTTGGCAAAAGTTTAAAAATGAAGCTTTTGCTCAAAAGTTCTTTTTGACTTAAAAACTCTATTTTTCAAACGCAATCACAAATAAACTTTTAGTTGTAGACACTTAATCTAATATTCTCTCTTTGACTTTGACAATTGGAGTTCCAAGTTTCTTTGGAAATCTTTGTTGCTGAAGATTTGGCCTACTTCCGGAAGTCTAGCTAGTACATACAAAATTCTTAGTGCTATATATATATATATATACATATATTTGGAATTTACAGCCGCAGCTGCAGAAACAAATTAAATATGGAGCACCGAGCCTTCACTGCTCTCGCAACTCTCGTCTCGTGCTTTAAAGGAGGAGAGGAGCAGCTAATCTCATCCAAAATTAAGTCTTTCTTTCAAAAATTCTGTCAAACAATTTGTAGTAAGTGCTTTTTTCCCACCTTTAGGGTGAGAGTTTACCTAGATTCATTATAATTTTCCACAATCACAATCATCAACCACTACTACACGCTTAAATTATTTTACCCTACCCAATGCGTATTATATATATATATTTTTTGATGATGTTAATGAAAGAATATCACTACAAAAAAAACAAGGTTTAGTAACGCTTGGAATAGAGGCGCTTTAAGAAAACATCCCCTTATAGGGACGTTTTATTGTGTAAACGACACAAAATAAAATTAGCAACACCTGCGCAGAAAAACGTCCCCTTAATTCGGGACATTCCAATAGGACATGCCCCAATTTAGTTAATAAAGTGCGCTTGGCTGGCAAGCGCCCTTAATTCGGGACGCCTGCTATCTAGGCGCCCTTAATTAGGGGCGCCTAGCTGGTAGGCGCCTCTAATTAAGTGCGTCTGGCTGGCAAGCGCCCCTAATTAAGGGCGTTTGGCTGGCAAGCGCCCTTAATTCGGGACGCCTGCTATCCAGGCGCCCTTAATTCGGGACGCCTGCTATCCAGGCGCCCTTAATTAGGGGCGACTGCTAGCTAGGCGCCCTTAATTAAGTGCGCCTGGCTGGGAAGCAACCCTAATTAAGGGCGCCTGGCTGGGAAGCGCCCTTAATTCGGGATGCCTGCTATCCAGGCGCCCTTAATTAGGGGCGCCTGCCAGCTAGGCGCCCTTAATTAAGTGTGCCTGGCTGACAAGCACCCTTAATTCGGGACGCCTACTATCCAGGCGCCCTTAATTAGGGGCACCTGCCAGCTATACGCACTTAATTAAGTGCGTTTGGCTGGCAAGTGCCCTTAATTAAGTGCGCTTGGCTGGCAAGCGCCCCTAATTATGGGCACCTGGCTTGCAAGCGCTCTTAATTCGTGACGCCTGCTATCCAAGCGCCCTTAATTAGGGGCGCCTGCCAGCTAGGCGCCTTTAATTAAGTGCACCTGGCTGGCAAGCGCCCTTAATTAGAGGCGCTTGCCATCTAGGCGCCCTTAATTAGGGGCGTCTGCCAACTAGGTGCCCTTAATTAAGTGCACCTGGCTGGCAAGCACCCTTAATTAGGGGAGTTTGCCATCTAGGCGCCCTTAATTAGAGGCGCCTGCCAGCTAGGCGCCCTTTGTTAAGGGTGCCTAGTTGGTAGGCGCCCCTAATTAGGGATACTTGCCAGCCGGCGCACTTAAATAGGGGCGCCTGGATAGTAGGCGCACCGAAATTATTTTTGTTAGTGCGTGAGCTTAATTTTCCCTTCAATATTTTCCCTCTCCCCGTACAATATCTTTAATTCAAATAAATCTTATGAAATTTTTCGTTAATTCTAACCCAACGCCCACCCACTCACCACCGAATCCCTACCTATGAACTAGTCGCACGTACGTGATGGCTGGTTGATCCCGTCCGACTAAACAACCTTGGCGGACGGAATGTGGGTTTTAGTAGCGAAAGGATATAGTTTAATTTGATGGTCGGGGTTGTAATGTAAAGTTGGTAGTTGATAGGGGTATATGGTAATCGAGTGGTCGTAGTTCATTGGGGGGAAATGATAATTAATACCCATAAAATTTACAAATTATTATTATTATTTTATTTTTTATTTTTAAATATGGGTTGGTTGCCGGTTGGTAGCCACAGGGGTGGCCAAGGAGCCATCCTGGTGGCTTGCCGCCACCCTCGACCCATTGGGGTGGCGCGCAGCCACCCTTGGCCACCCTGGGGTGCCTTGCGTGCCACTCCGCAAGTGGGGTGGCCGTCGAGCCACTCCCAGATTTTGCTGGGGGTGGCCGTGCACCACCCCCAGCCCCCAACCAAATTAATCAACGATGGCCCAAAGGCCACCCCCACCTAAGGGGTGGGACGCGGGCCACCCCATGGTGGCTAGGGGTGGCCGCACGCCACTCTCGGCCATTTCTAGGGGTGGCTTGTTGGCCACCCCCTCCGATCCCTGCCCTCATTGTTTTTTTAATATTAAAATTAATTTATATATTTAATATATTTATTTACTTTTAAATAAGAATGACATGTATTTATTGGTAATGATGTGATACACTAATGGAATCCGTTAACTACTTTGACAGAATTTAATTGATTACAGGAATTAAATTATTATTGTGGCCTATCCCGATAATTTCTGAATTAGTATTATTTTTGTTTTCATATCACATAGATGAATTTTTAATCTAGACAACCACATTAACTGATTTTGCATTTATATATTTTTTAGTTTAAGTCTCTTTTAAATGTATTTTAATTTTTGTATTTACTGTTTATTTTTATAAATAAATTTATAAGTGTTTTTTAATTTTAATATATTCATATTTTTTGTTTTTGCGAGCGGGAACTTAATTTTCCTTTTGATTCCTCAGCTCCCGCTCTAAGACTTAATTTCTCCCTCAATATATATTTTCCCTAACCTCTCCCTGAGTGGCCCGCCAGTCCCCCCTCTCTGCATCAGGATATATATATATATATCCTGATATATATTTTTGATCCCTAGCCTCTCCCCTCTCCCTCAATATATATCGATCCATATCTCTCTCTACAGCGCCAGTTGCCCCTCTCTCAATCTCGATTTTCCTATCTCTCTCTCCGGCGCCCAGTGACCCGCACGGTTGGCCAACCCACCGGCCATCTTCTCTAGTCGAAACCGGCCTGCCTCTCTCTACGTTCCTGTACTAGTGAGTCTCTCTCTGTCTCTGTTTTTCTTTGTATCTGCTGTCTCTTTAAGTTGTCGATTTAGGATTCTAATAGTCAGATTTTTGATGTATTATGATTTTTAGGAGAATTAGAGATTTTAAATCCAGCAAATTTTTCTCTGCTTTTAGGGTGTAGTTGGTTTGTTGAATGCAGTAATCACAATTTTGAAGAATCTCCGTGGTTGTCTTGTAGTGTTCTTTCAGATTTAATTCAGTTTTGATTTCACTGTGCAGTTCGTTCGTAATACCTTCTCTTTTTTTTTTTTTTTCTTTTTTTAATTTTATTGTTTTTCCTTATCCTTTATTAGCATGTTCCTTTGTTTTTCCTCTTCATTGGTAGTGCCAGAATAGTCTGCTTTACTATCCAAAATTACTCGTCGAGATTGGTGCCATTTTTTGAATTTTAATTGTCTTATCCACCAGATAGATCTTATCTTTGCCATAAAATTTATCTTATCATCAGGAAATTATTAGTCAATCATCTGATTTTCGAAAAAAAATAAGTTTTAAAGTATTTTTCTCATGATAATTAAGGTGCCACTTTCAACTAACAAAAATCTTTTCACACATACTAGCTAGAAATTTGAGATCAAATAATATTTTCATTTGGAGAAAATACTTTGCACGGATGTGTTGAAAAGGGTAGAAAAATATATAGCATCATCAATAGTGATCTACTCCATTGAAGTCCCTTTCTACTGCTAAATTTTGACTACTGTATCATTTTGAAATTTGTTTATGGGCACTAGGTAAAACAGTAAAGAAAATTTATTTTAGAGTCAAAACCAAATAAGGCAAATCTAAACTCTTAGCTAATCATCGATCTTGCAATCTAAGGAAAAGGTGTCTCAAATAATAATCAGTAAGAGTAAGACATGCCTCCCAAAAAGTTATCTGCTCCAAAAAATTAAATTCTAAGCATTTCACCATGTAACATATCAATTTCCTCAATACAAACATTGAGGACAAAGTTGTATGTGATTAACTTGTATATTTAATTTGTGTATGCATGTGTTTATTTTTTCAAAAACACTATAATATTGTAAGTCTTTATGAGTCGATTAGTTGGTGCGTAACACTTTTCCATATTCTATATAAATATAGGAGAAGATGAGGGCTCTGAGTTCACAAGACACTGCAGTAAGCTCAAGCTTGACACATGGATCAATAAATTGGGCAACTGACGACGCTTATGACAAGGTCATGGAAAATGCAGAATACACTGGCCGTTTACGAGCAATATATAATTTTTGTGAACTCTTTTAAGAGGTGGTACACTTTTTGTTTATGATATCGTTTTGGTTATTTTATTTCATATCTATGGTACAATTTTTGTTAACTCTTTAAGATGTGGTACAGTTTGTGTTTATGACATCATCATTTTGGATTTAGATGTCTTATGAGATATGAGATTGTATATATGGATTAGATATGTATTGTGAGATATATATATATATATATATATATATATATATATATATATATATATAAAAGATTGTATGAGATTGATGAATGGAGAAAATATTTATGGATTAATTCAATATTTATGGAGAAAATACGCAATACAATATTGTATTGCGTATTGTATATCAGGAGAATATAAAAAATATATATGGATTGCATGGGAAAAATATTTTCTCTATATATTAATTATTGAAGGTGCTTTGCGGCGTAGAAGTGCTCCCATATAGAAATAGGGGCCCTTTACACGCAAGCGCCCCCTTTCTTGCCCACCTGAGCGCTCCATTTTTATAATGAGGGCGCTTCCTAGGTAAGTGCCCCCATTTAAAACAGGGGGCGCTTCCTAGGCAAGCGCCCCCATTTAAAAAAGGGGCGCTTCCTAGGCAAGCGACCCCTTTTAAAAAAGGGGCGCCTCCTAGGCAAGCGACCCCTTTTAAAAAAGGGGGGCGCTTGCCTAGGAAGCGCCCTCATTCTAAAATTGGGGCGCTTGATTAGAAAGCGCCCCCTTTTTTAACTGGGGGCGTTTGCCTAGGAAGCGCCCCCTTTTTTAAATGGGGGCGTTTGCCTAGGAAGCGCCCCCATTTAAAAACGGGGGCGCTTGCCTAGAAAGTGCCCCCATTTAAAAAAGGGGGCGCTTGCCTAGGAAGTGCCCCCATTTAAAAAAAGGGGCGCTTGCCTAGGAAGTGCCCCCATTTAAAAAAGGGTGCGCTTCCCTAGGAAGCGTCCCCATTTTAAAAATGGGGCGTTTTTCACAACTAAGCGCCCCCTTTTAAAAAAGGGGGCGCTTTGTTCCAAACGTCCCCTTTTTGAGGCGCTCTTTAGTAAAAAAACGTCTCAATCTTAAATTCTAGTCGCCATAAAAACCGACGTGTCCCAAGTGCCCCTAATCAAGCGTTGCGAAATCAATAGGGACATTTTTTTGGCCAAAAATGCCCCAAATAACCATGTCGTTAAACCTTGTTTTTTTTGTGGTGTATTGAGTTAAACAGTTATTTTAGCTGTTTCGAATTCTTTTATATTTCAATTATAATGGGGATGTTGCTAATCATATTTATACTTGTACAGTTTGGTTTGGTTTGTTTGTTTGTTTTTTTTTTTTTTTTTTCGGCCTGTTGTATTTTGCAGACTTGGATCTGTTTTTGTTAGGAAATGGGTGTCTGGTTGTTCTGAGTTTTAGTTTGTAGTTTGTTGGGGGCATTTGTCGTCAGAGGTTGACCACTGTATTTTCACCTCTAAAAGGTGTCCACACACCATTATGCAAGACTACAATTACAAGCAGTCATGCTAATTAAATAATACGTCTATCATAAGGGTTAATCTTACGAGCAGAGGGCCTCAGTAAGTCCTACATTGAATATATAGATATAGCAAGAGGAGTTGTTAATATAACATAATTGGACATAATTAAACTCATAGACTTAAAAAAAGTTTTTAGTTGATGATGTTCAAATTTAGTTGATGATGTTCAAATGTCTTATATTATACTTTCACTGTAACATTTTTCGAGGTGTTAATCTCATTAACATGGTTAATGATTCTTGGGTCAAATGGCTCTTCCACCCCTAATAAGAAAGTATTAGAGTTCGTTTGGCATTGAGATTTCGCAAACCAAAAGTATAATTTAAAACTAAATTGTAAAAAATGTATCGTTTGTTTTTTTAGGAAAAACTTCACTTTAGACTCCTAAATTACGGTGCGTTTTGAAAAGACCCTCTAAATTTCAAAAACTCAATTTAACCACCTGAACTTTCAATTTGAGTCAATTGACCAACTCCGTCAGATTTAGCTTTTACATTCTAACAGCAATTCCTAAAATGACCAAAACACCCCTTGATTTTTTTATAACTTGATTTTTTTAAAAAAGTTTGAAATTAAGGATAAATTTGGAATTTTATAAAAAAAAAAAGGTATAAATGTCATTGTATCACTTTTAACGTTTAAAATTTGACAGATAGGGTCAATTGATTGAAATTGAAAGTTCAGAAGTGTAAATTTAGAGTTTTTGAATTTGGAAAATCTTCTCAAACCGCGCAGTAGTTCAGCGGTATAAAGTGAAGTTTTTTTAATTTTTATTTTTTAAATAGTGAATTTAAAAATGTTAACAAAAAAGGGCATTCAAATAGCAAGTAAGGGGTACATCTCTAAAAACGCATAATTTTAAAAGTTAAATTTTGATTTTAAAGTACAAACTGCAAATTAAATAAATGCTTAACTAAATTTTTTAAAATTCACATATTTTAATATCGTTATTTTTAAATTGCACAAACACAGAAATTATTGCAGAGGATTCATAACAAAATGAAAGACGAAATTGCAATCAACTGTATTTTAACTTGTAAAAGGTGTCCCAAAGGCTAGTAAATAACCCACTAGCATAAAAGAAAGCCAAAATTCCAGCAAACTACAGATATCCTTACCTTCCTTCAATATATACATTTTTTCAAAAATAAAAAAAGTCTGGTATGACACCTTCTCTCGTATCAGCCGAACACCCAGCTGGGAGCCATTAGAGTACAATGCAATCTCCTAGACTATAAGATAAATATTATCTCCTTCATCTTGGTTCCTCTTATGGCTTATCTTGGCTGTGATCTTCTCTAACATGGTTATAGCTGCTGTGATCATATCAATATTAATTAAATGGTTTGATTCACTTTTTCTATCATTTAAATTTTTGAAACAATTGGTAATTTAATATGAAAATTTAAGGCGAGACGTAAATTGTGTTAGAATACTAATTATTTAATTAAATTTATAATTTTCTCTGAACTTTAACATTTTAGGATAAGGTTAATTAATTAAATTGTGGTTTAATTAATGGTTAACGAGCAAATTCGAGACTTGGGGGTGTAACCCCCACCCATTGGCCATTGGTAGCAAGAATGGAAAAAGAATAATTACGTGGTTAACATTTGATTATTTATGCTAGATTTGAAGTAATTTGATGACAAAGAGTATATACCTAAGTGATGCTCTTCCTTTTCCAAGAAGACCTAGTAAAGATTTGCTTGAGTCCTAAGCAAACAATAAATCCAACCCGCACCCAACAAGGACAAGGGCATACCAAAGCTTATATAAGGGATGGCTCCATCGGTTCTAGGAAGAATTAAGAAACTTTTCAAAACCCTCTTTGTGAATTGTAGCGTCTGGTGAGAGCATATATACTAATGGAGAGGATTCTGGGAGTTAACAATCTTGGCGGGGAGAGGAGGCCAAAGACAAAGATAGTGTGCACGTTGGGACCTGAATCTCGGTCGGTGGACATGTTAGAGAGGCTTTTGAGGGCAGGGATGAACGTCGCTCGCTTCAACTTTTCCCACGGCACTCATGATTACCACCAAGTGACCCTCGATAATCTCAGGGCTGCCATGAACAACACCGGCATTCTTTGTGCTGTCATGTTGGATACTAAGGTACGTATTCTTTCCTAGCTAGTTTCCTTCTTCTTTTAAGCGTCTTAATTTTTATATATTATATTTCTTCCTGGCTAGCTACTTTAATTGTTTCTTATATTTTTATGATTATTTCTTGTTATTCATTCAATTTGATTCTATCATTGCTGGGTTTTCTCTTGTTTGCTCCCTAGCTAAGATTTCTCTCTCTCTCTCTCTCTCTCTTTCTATCATGAGATTATTACATACTGATTCAATCTCTGTTAGAATCAGTTCAGGAGCTAGTTAGTGTGTGTACGTAGGAATATCAGATTGCATCGGATCTTCATTGAAAGCGAATAATTATATGTTACGTGAATACGTAACGGTGATAGATTATAAGTTCTGAGGAAACCTTGACCTTAGATTTAAAGGGAACCTAAACCTTTTAGATTTTGAGGAAACCTAAAAAAACCCTTTTCAAACTCAAGGTTTGGGATTAATTTTCTATCATTAATGAGCTTGATGTCTTTAAATAGACAAATATAATGCATAGTAAAATAAAGAGAAATGCCTCAGTGCAATATAATATCCACATTTGGTTCATTTTTAGTGACGTGGCCAATGAACAATCACATGAAAGGGATGATTGAAATTTGAATTTCAATCTTCTCTCACTCACTAAATATGGGCCAAATGTTGGCATTATATAACACTGTAGCATATCTCTAAAATAAAAGACTAATTAGAATAAACTATTGATAATACTTATCCCTAATATTTAAATTACACTAACTAATACTTATCTCTAATATTTAAATAATCTAATGTTAGAGGTATAATAATAGAGGTATTTTAGATTTAAAATACTTTAGGATAATATGTTATCTTTATAGATAACATTAGATTATTTAAATATTAGAGATAAGTCTTAGTTAGTATAATTTAAATATTAGGGATAAGTATTATCAGTAGTTTATTTTAATTAGTCTTTTATTTTACTATGCATTGTAATTGTCTATTTAAAGACATCAAGCCCATTAATGAAAGAATCAGAAAATTAATTAATCCTAAACTTTGAGTTTGAAAAGGTTTTTTTAGGTTTCCTCAAAATCTAAAAGGTCTAAGTTTTCTTTGAATCTAAGGTCTAGGTTTCCTCAGAACCTAAAATCTATCCTCGTTACGTATTCACATAACATTATATATTTTGAAAACGAATCAAGCTCCTACATGCATGAATGTGGAAAGAAAGTGGTTTTGATTTGTTAGAGACATCTCTTCCAATGAGAACTCTACACAAGATAATCTCACGTTGAACAATGTCTCCAGATAAAGCTTGCAACAGATTATTAGATAACAAAGTCCTAGTTAAACTTTTCTCTTGTATAACTTATCGTATAGTGTTTACCGACAGCAAGCGTATTATATTCTCAGATCTTCTATGATTATTGTTGAATCAAAATCCAGTTTTCAATTTCGAAACTATTTACAATTTTTTTTTTTTTTTTTGGTAAGAACATTAACAAATTGCTTATAAGGTGCAATGCATGAACTAATTTATATCCCTTCACCGTTTAATGTTCGGTCAGAAGCTGCTTTCCTGGAACCTTTCCATATATGATAAATGGTATAAATCTTGGTTGCCTTAGTTTTGAACAAAATAATAACAACAACGATTGTAAAAAGATATGCTTTGTAAAGGAACAAGAGCTTTAATTGATCTTTCACGTTCTATAATTTTTCTGTTGATCATGTGCTCGATGCTTTAACTTTTTGAGAAATAAGTACTTATTGGTAGTTAATTGCCTGACGGTGTCGTTTTCTTATATTTGAAAATTTTTTAGGGTCCTGAGATTCGAACTGGGTTTTTGAAAGACACAAAACCCATACAGCTTCAACAGGGTCAAGAGATTACCATCACCACTGACTATAGCATTAAAGGAGATGAGAATATGATAAGTATGAGCTACCCAAAGTTGGCTGAGGATTTAAAGCCACAAAGTGTTATTTTGTGTGCTGATGGGACAATTTCTCTTACTGTTCTGGATTGTGACAAGGAACGGGGTTTGGTTCGTTGTCGTTGTGAAAACTCTGCACTACTTGGTGAGAAGAAGAATGTCAATCTTCCTGGAGTTATTGTCGATCTCCCAACCTTAACTGGTAAGGACAAAGAGGATATTTTGGAATGGGGAGTTCCAAATAAGATTGACATGATTGCTCTCTCTTTTGTTCGCAAAGGTTCTGACCTTGTGGAGGTCAGGCAACTGTTAGGACCACATGCAAAGAACATCCTTCTCATGTCAAAGGTATGTCGTTAATTAATATCATTTGAAGAAATTGTTTGAACTAGGCTAGCTAGTTGAAGTTAATTTTGTTGTGTTTAATTTGGGACATGCAGGTGGAGAATCAAGAAGGTGTTGCTAATTTCGATGATATTCTGGCAAACTCAGATGCATTTATGGTGGCAAGGGGTGACCTAGGAATGGAAATTCCCATTGAAAAGATATTTATAGCTCAGAAAGCGATGATACTGAAGGCCAACATGCAAGGAAAACCAGTGGTAACTGCCACTCAGATGTTGGAGTCCATGACCAAATCTCCCCGACCTACTCGAGCTGAAGCCACTGATGTTGCTAATGCAGTTCTTGATGGCACTGACTGTGTCATGCTTAGTGGAGAAACTGCTGCTGGGGCCTACCCTGAAATTGCTGTTCAAACCATGTCAAGAATTTGCACAGAGGCAGAGGATTTTATAGACTATGGACATCTTTTTAAAAGAATAATGAAAACTGCACCAATCCCTATGAGCCCATTGGAGAGCTTGGCCTCTTCAGCTGTGAGCACAGCCCATTGCATTAAAGCAGCTCTAATTTTGGTCCTAACCAGAGGAGGAAGCACTGCGAAGCTAGTGGCTAAGTACAGGCCAAGCATGCCAATCTTGTCGGTGGTGGTTCCAGAGATAAGAACAGATTCTTTTGATTGGTCATGCAGTGATGAAGCTCCGGCAAGGCATAGCCTTATTTATCGGGGTTTGGTTCCTGTTTTGAGCACAAGTTCTACAAGAGCTTCTCATGCAGAGTCAACCAAAGAGACCGTAGAGTTGGCCCTCCAACATGCAAAGGCCAAGCAACTTTGCAAGCCTGGAGACTCGGTCGTGGTGTTGCATAAGGTTGACTCTGCGGCTGTCATCAAAATCTTGACTGTTGGTTGATTGTATTCGGCCAAAGTTTGGTTAATGCTACTTGATATGTTGTTGCTCGGCTTTTTCTTCTTGTTTTTCTTCATTGAACTCAATTCATTGGATTTTGGTGAGAATCTTAGAGATATATCGATCAATATCACAATTTTGTGTTTGCATATATGTTTGCCTTTTAATTTACTCTCTCTTTCCTTGTTTCTGTGAATGTTATTCAACATCTTCCGTGTTTATGCAACAACCTTAAATAAAACAACAAAAAATCAGAAGAAATCCGACTTAGGAAAATTCTCTAATGTTAACCATTATTATTCTTCTATGATCGCAAAGATTGCTTTCCTATAGGCCTAGAACACCCTTTTTCTTTATCTCTTAATGTAAATAAAGATTAGAAATACAAATACTAAAGTTATAACAAAGTTACAGGAGAGACGGTCCAGGAAAATGAAAATATAGCAAAGTTGGTACCAACAATTACCCAGACTTGCCAAAATAATGTCAAGATTAGCAAACAAAAAAAAAAAAAAAAAGGAAATGGGACAAAATCGGGTCCAATAGATTCTTGGCATGCTGGCCCAACCATTTAAAGGAACAACAATTTTAGGGGTGCAAAGGCGGGATATTAAAAACCGCCCGCTAACCGCTAACCGCTCTAACCGCCAACCGCTCTAACCGCTTAACCGTATTAACCGCTAACCACCTAACCGCTATAACCGCCTAGCGGTTAGCGGTTAGCGGTTATTGGGTTTATTAACCGTAACTGCTAATTAACCGCTAACCGCCTTTTTATATAATATATTTTTATAATTATAATTATAAAAATATTTATACATATAACATAATCACTTGATCATTAAATTACAATTTTTTTAAAAAATAATCAAATCACAATTTGAGTATTAATATATTATCACTATAATTTATATGATTATATCACATGAGATTGATCATTAAATCATTTGATTATATAATAACAAATTATACATATATAATATGACATAACTCATAAGTATACCAATTCATACTAATACAACAATTAAATATCTAGAGACTTATTTCCAATATATGTTATAAACTTATAAGTCTATATATGTTATAAGTCTATATAAGTCTACATATGCATATGAATAATATAAATGTATAATATCAATACGTAATCATATGATTCAATGACAATTCAAATACTTTATTCAAGACTTCAAGTGAATCATATTATTAATGTACAATGATGATATGATTCGTATAATATCAAATTAAGTAATTGACATTGGATTAAACAATGATCAATGTGTTACTTATAAACACAATTTAAGTATTAATGTATTATCATTATAATTTTAGTAATTTTTATATTATCACTGTAATTGATATGATTATATCACATGATGACTTGATCATTAAATCATATGATTATATAATAATAAATAATACATATATAATATGACATAACTCATAAGTCATAAGTCTACAAGTTAATCATATGATTCATGTACAATGATAATCACAATTGATTCAATTGAATTAAACAATATATTACTTATAACTACAAGTCTACAATTTAATTAAAGCATTATTAGATACTTTAGGAATTTATGATTTAGGAATTTGAACATTACCATTTACCATTAGATATTAAGTTCAATTTAAAGAAAAAAAATTATAAGTAAATATGATAAGAATTTAAATAATTAATCATATGAATCATATGATATAATTTAATGAGACTATATGATTATATAATATCAAATTAAGTAATTGGCATTAGATTCAACAATGTGTTACTTATAATTACAATTGAAGTATTAATGTATTATTTGAACATTTTTTAGAAAAAGAAATTTAACCATTTTTTGAAAAAAAAAAAAAAAAAAAATTAGCCATTTTTTGAACAATTTTGAATTTTTTTGAACCATTTGTAACAATTTTTTTAAAATTGAATCATTGATAGTTAATAGTTTTATCCTTTATCCTTTTTTTAAAAAAAAAAAAAAAAAATTATATAGAAGGCAAAATTACGTCGTTTTGCACCTGAAGATATTATATGGACTCTTTTTATAACAATTGGGTCCAAGAAGATATTAAAAATACAAGAAAAAAAAAAAAGAAGGTAAAAAAAAGCCTAAAAAGCCAAAAAAAAGAGCCCAATTTTAAAAAAGCGGTTAGCGGGCGGTTATCTATTTCGCTAACCGCTAACCGCTAGGCGGTTAGCGGTTGCGGTTAGTGAAATCTACTAACCGCTAAAGCGGTTACGGTTAGCGGTTAGTGGCAATAACCGCTAACCGCAACCGCCTTTGCACCCCTAAACAATTTTGAAGCAAAAACTGGATAGAAGGCCTAAATATTAGAATTCGGATCCGCATTTTTGTCCTCTCAAAAAGTGAAAAGAAGATCATTTGAACAGAAGAGGATCATATAAAATAAAAAAATAAAAGCTATTTAAAATATAAGTAATGCTAGGTACCATCTTTGTATCCTCCTAAAATTCTCCTAAAGCTTATGTGGCTTTTAAAATTACCATTAAATTTTAGATGAATCATACTTGAATTTTAATCCAATTGTGATTTTGAATCATTCTTCAAGCCCTAACCTTATATTTTCAAATATTCAACGAAATTCCAAAAATTGAATCTTAACCACAAACATATACAACGGCTCGCAGCGAAAACACCTCAAAATCCTGAGAGATCTAAGAATCAAACAACCCCTCAATGAATCAAACTCTGAAACCCAAAAAAAAAAAAAAAAAAAAAAACTCGTAAGTTTACAACTCGGAAAAGATTGAAGCGAGAAAAACAAGACCCAAAACCAAAATCACTAATCCATAGAACGGTTTCATGGATCTGAAATCGAAGACATGGATTGAAAATTTTCTGAAACCCTAACCCTAGAATTAGATGGAAATCACGGCTAGGGTTCAAGTTGTGATCGATCGGTAGAGGAGAGCGAGGAGCGATCGAATCAAACCATATATATATATATATATATATATATATATACCTATGAAGCTTCGGCTAGCAAACCACATTTCTTGTAGCTCCTGCCTTTGGCCAGGCCACCCCCATGGCCAAAGGGGGTGGCTGAGGCACCCCCAAACCAATTTTTTTTTTCTTTTTTTTTTTTTGGTTTTTATTTTTTAAAAAAAATACATTTTTTTTTTATTTTTAAAAAAGAAATGAAAAATTTTAAGTAGGTACCATGTGTCAACATTTGATTGGTTTACGTGGACTTCCGTTAAGTCAACTAACGTCAACTGACAAAATGACTAATTTGATCTATTATCAAAACCACAATGACCTTCTGTGATAAAAATCAAACCCTAAAGAGGAAAAAATAGAGCAATGAAACCCCAGGGGGGGTATGGAGTATTTAATCCTAAAAAATTTGGTACCTATAGCAATTACATTAAAATTTTGTTAACCTGGTATTAGCTTTGACTCGTGAATGAGCTGTTGCTTGAGGATCTTTATGGGAATATTTCCAAATAGTAATTGTTCATATGAGTGGCATAGGTAAAAAAATTGATTCATCATTTTTTTTTTAATTATTTCATTAATTATGGATGATCACATAATTTTATAATAAAAGCTGTGCTGTAGTATTTCATGCATTTTTCAAAAATTTACACAACAAAATTTAATTATTTAATTGTTAACATAATAAGTGTCAAGTATCAAGTATCAAGTATCAAGTATGATATTACACTTCATACTTGGAGCTATGTCGAGACTTGGGTGTATACGATATTTTGTTGGAAGGAGATTCCTTGAATGTAGTGAAA
Organism: Corylus avellana; assembly: GCF_965113065.1. NCBI lineage: Eukaryota > Viridiplantae > Streptophyta > Magnoliopsida > Fagales > Betulaceae > Corylus > Corylus avellana. The sequence goes on from NC_142492.1 coordinate 26,714,375, forward strand.
GCTATCAAGGAGACAAATCCAAATGGCAGTAGCTATGGACAGGTTATAGAAGATATTCATTTGCTACTACGGACAAGGAGGAGATGGGACATAGGTCATGTGAAGAGAGAGGTAAACATGGCAGCACATACTCTTGCTTGCAAGAGAAGCTTCAAGGTCATCTATTGATAGAGTGTGGATTGAGGAGACACCTTATTGTGTTTCTCATATTGTTTTTTTAGAGCAGTTGGCTCTATCTTTGTAGAGCTTTGGCTCTTGAATTATTATCTAATGAAGATTATGTCTTTTTCCAAAAAAAAATACCGAGCAAATTCTTAGCATGCAGTTAAGTTTGCAAGCCAGCAATATCATTGGTTTGCAGGCAGACAAATCATGGACTCATTCCCCCTTTTGAGTGAGGGAGATTATAAGTTCGTATATTTATTTTTGGGCTTTCAATTAATATAACGAGACTGAGCAAGGTTTTTTGTTTTTGTTGAAAAATGAGTGCATTTTTTAGCCAACAAAATCGCAGGTGAAACTGGCTCTTAGTTGATTACTGTCTTAAAAACAAACGTGAGTGAAAATTTCATTCATGGTTAATTGAATTAGTTTGCTTCATACGTGATGTTAAAAACTTGGTGTTTATTGATTTAGTTTGCGCGCAGTTAGTTGTGTTATCTATTAATTAATGTTATAAATAAAGAGGTGTTTTCGTATAAACACTAAAATTACGGCAACTTAAACTCGGATGAATTTACATATCACGAACATTTCTCACGGATTAGGTAAGGAAAAGAAAAGAAAAGAAAAGAAACTATTGCTCAATGAGAGAAATATTAACAAACCAATGTAAGTACCCTTCCTGTAAGCTTATTTTAGAGTGTAGGTGGACCCCCAAAAAAAAAAAAAAACACTTCTCTTTCACTATTTTATACAAAAAAAATCTAATTGGAAAGCAATGATAACATGCTTTCCGGTACCATTTAAAATGGCATAATGGGAAATGGAATAGAATACATGCATATTGAAACAAATGATTTTAGAGTAACTCAGCAGATCGAGGTCAAACAGCTCAGTCAGTCATGATGGATCTTGTTCCAGCTTGGGGACTATAGCAGATGAAAGCTCTATATGAGAAACGCGGACAGCACCAATCAGCCGCTCCGGCAATTCATCAGTACTATTTGCCTGTCCATTAAAAAACAATCATCTAAACCACTTCACAGCAAGAGATCATTAAGAAAATAGTAGAAATTGTAAACAAATCCCAATATACTTGCTCCTGCACAATTAAATCCCTTAAATCAGAAGTCACCTAGTTTCTTTTGAAACAATTATTATGTTTGGAGTTGATGTCAAAAAAAGAATTTAAAATTCATAACATTTTAAGTGAGCATTTTTCATCCAAAAGAATTAAAAGTATATTCCCTCTGAATACTAATGTGTCATTTGTTGGGTAATAGAAACACACGATTTGAAGTAATTGAAATTATTACTCTATAAAGAAGAAATAAAACCCAGGTTAAAAGTGGTTTACTACATGTGGGGAGCTAGATGAATGCCCATTTAACTTGAGTGGCCATGAGTAGGACTATGAGGCTCCAATAAGAGTGGTTGCGCTTAATTAAAATTCATTGCTTGCTCAAATGAGTGAAATGTTACTATATATATATATGACTTCAGCCGGCAGTCTCCTCAGGCCAAATTGAAGTTGAGAAGATATCGCAATTAAAAAAAAAACGTACCTGTACAAGGAAAGCCATGTCTACCACCAATGTTGTGATTACACCAACTACAAGCCCCAAAACTCCATTGGCAACAGTTGAAGAACCAATGTCCACATCAATCTGCAGAAGATGAATAATGTAAGACCATATAAACATAAATAATGGCGTCAAACTAGCTCCACTCTAACATCATTTATTAAAAATCTTGCCGAAAAGGAAAATTTATAAAAATAAAAAATAAAAAAATGTACTAGAGAGATTGAAGAATCTTTACTTCCAAGTACTTAGGATCACGGATATAATTACAATCAACAGCTTTCCCCAATAAACAAGGGGTGCTCCCAACACTCTGACGCACAATCCATGAGCCCTGCATGATTCAATATTGAAATCCATAAAGGATGCATGATATATAGCATATAGTTTGCTATATTAATTGTCTTGGCTTGAAATATAGTCAACAATGAAGAAAATGGAAAGAAGCAGAAAACAGGCACAAGAACCCTAGTAAGGAGTATTTTCATATATGTGATATTTAACCTTTTAAATTGCACGAGTTAAGGGGGAAATAAGGTGATCCCTGCAAAGTGAAACAAAATTGTTCTCACTGAATAGTGTCCTACGGTGTGCATATGCACGGTACAGGGGCAACAATAATAAGGCATCGAACTGATTATAACAGGTGGTATAGGACGACTTAAAGCATGCAGAAAAACAAATGCCTACCAACTTCAATGATCTAATTGTTTGCGCTGGCCCTGGGCCATGTTTAAGAGGAGAAAATGGATGAGTAGGATTTCAATATATGCTTGCCCAGTCAGATTCAACCATGACCAACTCAAGGTGATAAAAGCACATTCACTCCCATTTTAGCAAGCATGGCATTTTGAATGCAATGCAAGTTGCACCATGTGATTAGTTATCTAAATCCGTCATGCTAAACAATTGAGCATTTAAGAAAACTGAAGTAGTTATATAACAGAATCAGTTATTTTACTTCAGAAAATAATAATACCTAACTTGACAAAACCTAAAGAATGCTGGCAAAAAGGGCTTATACAACTATGGCCAACAAGAAGTGATCCCCATAGAGGTAACACATGGGAGGAAGGGCATTTGTAGGTTGAGCTGGCTTTTGCTCAAAGACAATCATCATGGTTGGGTTGAACTTGGCCCCCAGACTAGAAGTTGAGTTTGGGGCCAGAACCTAGATATGTTTTTGGGTTTTTTTTTTTTTTGGGGGGGGGGGGGGTGTTTGTCTATGCATGGATACATGCAAACAAAATATAATGAAAATTTATTGCTATAAATATAACGTTTCAGTGAAATCTCCTTTAAGCATGAACCTGCTCCAATACAAATGTCATAAATCCTTGGTGACAAGCGTTGTCAGCCAATAAATTTTTAATTGTACCTTTTTTTATGGATACAAAACAAAACTCTATTGAAAAAAAATAGGGAACAGTCCTAGTCCACAGGAAGCATACAAGCTACACAAATTTATTGAAAAAAAAAAAAAAAAAAAAAAAAGACATTAAAATCTAAAAATTACTAAAGCCAAAGAGATCCAATAAAGACAAGGAAGTGAATCCCTTAACTGCCTTTGCCCAGTCAAAAAGTGATCTCAAAAAAATGTTTTTAACTTCAACTATCATAAACTCTGTCAAACATCCTAGCATTATCCAAATGAATATGTAAAAAGTTTCACCCACATTATTCCATTTTTATCTACACGGTATACATATATAAACCTGCCTGTCACACAGGCATAAATTTAATTGAGTGCATGCACGATGTTGGCAGTGACAGGAATCTTCTAAAAGGTGAACAAAAGACTTCAATGAATATAATTAATTGTGCAGCAATGGTGAACCGAAAATGAAACAAATACCTTGGGAACTGATGGGATGAGCTTCAGCCTACTATTGCGGAATTCATCGTCACCATCAACAAATCTTTGTAAAAGGGATCCAGGTACTAACTCTTTTGTCACAAAATAAAATACCATACTGTAGTGTGTTGACCCAGGTACCTGTAAGATTAAAGCATTATTTCCACTCCAAACTCCTCATACATTTTAAGTTTAAAAGTCAAAACCAGCTGATGAATCAACTTACTTGCAAATTTATGACCACAGAGAAAAGCCCCTTTTCCAAGGCAACCTATGAAAACAATTTAAAAAATGGTCATCAATATGCTCATAAAATTGCCTCTGCTAGTTAGGCGGTTCCTTTTGTATACTTCCGGTGTACTTAAGAGCCCCATGTGCCTTTAGTGAGATTGGCTTATTACTTATAAAAAAAATCAATATGCTCATAAAAAAGGGTCATCAATACTGTATTGAGAAATTAACAGCAAATAATTTGTAAGTTAAATTTCAAATCAAATGTTCACGATCATTTAAACAGATATTTCTGAATAATAGTAAACTGACCCATTCATCTTGGTAAATTGATGGTTTAATTTAACAAAGCTCAAGAGTAACATACAAGATTCCTAAGAGGAGCAACATCCAGGTGGAACTACAATAAAATAAGTAATCCACACAAGTTATGTATTAATACATTTTTGAATTTACATGATATTGCAATAACCACTACAGTAGCATGCCGATTACCTTTTAGAAATAGTACAGGCAATAAAACCTCCACTCAGATCATTGCACTATTGTTCTGAGTCATAATCAAATAAATTCAAGAATCATCTTGGAGAAGAGAAGTAGGTAAACATTGGAATGCATGGGAACAAAGCAAGTGACCTCTTGACATATGTACAATGACACTAAACAATACCACTTTCAAACAAGGTACTACACGCCCACTGCAGAAAAGTATACAAGCAAAAATACTAACTTCTAATACTTACTTGTGCTGCACATCCTTGACGCCTAGCAACATGGTCCATTCTTTTGGTATCCTTGAACCAATCAACAGCAACGAGATCCATTAGATGTTTCCCTGCAGATATCTTCAAACACATATGGACAACAATGAAATTAGAGCAAACCTAACAAGCTCTTAGATGTCAATTCACAAAGAACCAAAAGGTCAAAAGATTAGGAAACCTTTGTTTTATCAAAACAAAAATGCTTGCTCCGGACTCTAAAGTTGTTCCCTTCTGAAATTTTCCAGCAGTCACGTGCATTATCACGGTCATTACGTCGGAGGTTGCCCGAAAAACAGGATAAATCAATTTGGTCAACTGGTTCTTCTTCCAAGGCTTCACTTCATCAAAATATTGTGATCAGATCTTCCACTTAGACCCATATACTGAAAAAAGAACTAGTGATCACTTACCTGTTCTCTTGATATCACTCTCAAGGCCAGATGAGTCTGCCTGAACAATGTGAAAAACTAAAGTTCAGACTTCAGAGAGAGAACACAGAAAATATAAGGCACTGGTGGATATCAAACCTCTTGTTCAGCCTCAGGTATTTGAAATTCCTCATCCTCATCAGAGTATTCTTCCATCATCACTGAATTTCTGTTTGCAGCATTAATTTGATCGGTATGTGCGCTAGGATGAAGAGATGCATGCAGCTTCTCACCCTTCTCTGAGGAGACGGAAGCTGAGGTCATATTAACCATTACTGGGATTCTTGGAGGAGCATTCCTCTCATCTGTTTGGGCAAACCATTCACGAAGTCCTGCGATGAACAAGATTTAAAAAGAGGATCAGCAACAGGGAAAGTCATAGCAGTCTGCCAATGTGTGCACTCAAACTGAAACAAAGTCCTAGTTACACCCCTTCCCCTTTTCTCTTTTAAAACTAAATGAGAGAGAGACAGAGAGCACCCAAAAAGATGAAAATGGAAAAAGACAAAGAACAAAAAAAAAGGTTAAATGGAAACAGTGC